>NW_020173042.1:69944-116548 GCF_003031525.2 Neophocaena asiaeorientalis asiaeorientalis
GGGCGAACCTGCGTCCCCTGCATCGGCAGGCGGACTCTCAACCACTGTGCCACCAGGGAAGCCCGAGAGTATTTCTTATATCACATCATTCTGACACCGTTTCCTGACTCTTCCCACACTTACAAGGACCCTTATGATTACATTGGGTCTGCCTGGATGATCCACGGTAACCTCCCCATCTCAAGGTCAGCTGATTAGCAACCTGAATTCCATCTGCAACCTCAGTCCCCTCTTTCCATACAACATATTTATAGGTTCTGGGGATTAGGATGTGGGCGTTTGGGGCAACCATTCTGTCTATTGTAGCAGTCAGTAAAGTTTTTTTTTCTAGAATTGGTATGGAAGATAGACTGGAAGAGTTCAAGACTCTAGGTTAGAAGCATATGGCAATATCTCAGTGAGATAAGATGGGAGCTTGAATTAAGACAGTGGAAATTAGAATAAAAATGGTGAGGATAAGTGACGACTTCACTGTTGGACATAATAGTATAGGGAAAATAAAAGAGCCCAAAACCTTACTATGATGCAAATCTATATCATCAATGAATAATATTATTTCCATTTCCATTAAATGGAAAAGATATCAAATAGAGTTTGTATTTTGGCAAAATTGCCTCTTTTGTCTTAGCCTGAAAATCAAAACTGCAGCATAAAAGAGAATTTATATAATCTATCAAATTCTAGCAAGTAAAAAGTAGTTATCTTGATTCTTCAAATTGTTCTCCTCTGACTTTCCTCTTGTTCTATAACATTCTGCCCATAGCTTTGAAATAAATAACAATTAATTGGAGAAAAAAAAATGTTTTGTTTCCTTCTTTATAAATTTTTACATGAAAGCCCACTTTTGAGAAGAATTCATAACTTTAATAAGTTCCTAGAGTTGACATAATAGCCTATATGTTTTGCATCTCCAACACAATAGCACAAATTATGTAGTAATATTGTCACAGCCATTTGTCCAAGCTGTATATTTTGTTTTTGAACTATAATATTTTCATGAAGACCTGCTTAAAATTGTATTTTATATATCAATAGGAATAGATGTCTACAAATAGATTCTGTTATACAGATGCACTGCTCATATTCATTACTTACCCAGAAACTGAGATGAAACAATTAGTTTGCATCAACCAATTAATTAAAACTTACACCACGACTCAGGAGAGCAGAAGGAGGCAAAAGAGATAAACTAACTTTCAGAAATGTTGGCAAAGGGAGGAAGGTAAGTGTATAACCTCCAGAAACACTTAGGTCTTGATTAGGTCTAAAGACCTTTTGATTGGCACACCCAGCAAACTGTCCACTGTAAGAACGTATTAATGTTTCTTATTAATGATTGTTATGATTTTTGCAGTCAAATTTTATATCAAAAAGTACATTTCACATTGTTATAAACAGAATAAAGATTCTATGTAAGATAATTTTAGATTTTTTAAAAGATCAACTCACTTTGGTCCCCTACCTCCATCACTATCATCAAAATGAAAATCAGTACTACAGTCGATCTAAACAGGATTCAAATCTACTACATTATCTTCTCTTTATGGTAATAGGACATTATAAAGTGGAAGATGTCTTCACTGTTATCTCTCCAGTTGACTAATCATGTAATAATTCTACAATTCCCTCATCTACTCAGTCCATCTGTGCCTCATGCATTTAATACCTTAAAGTTGAACAGTTCTTGCTTTCCCTGTGTATTTTAGTTTAAGCAACCTGTTAAATAGAAGTTTCACATTGTTCTCTCAATACTGATAATAATTTTATTCCTTACATCTACAGGAGGGACAAAAATTGCCTTTCTCACAGTCCAAACAATTTGGTAAGGTTCCGTTAGCCAGTAATAACCATTAAGCCTCGTTTCTGATTCATATTAGTCATTTTTAATCATTTATCTTAATGAAATTTCTGATATTACTATGGTAGAGCAGTGCTATCAAGAGTTTAAATTGTCATTCAATAATTTAATTAAACAAAGGCTAAGTAAATTCCCACTGCTGTATAAAAAGCGTTCTGAAGCAAGCCTGAGTCACATTGCAAGATTCTTCTGTTTTAGCAACAGAATTCTCTTCATAATGAGGACTCTGTTAGTTAGGATAGGTTAGATTGTGATTTATAAGGTGGCAGATTGTAAAAATGACCATAATTGTCCACCACTCCCCAGATAATGCTCTTTTACATTGTGATTTTGCAGTTCTTTTCATCAAGAAATGGAGTTTATTTCTTCACCCTTTGAATCTGGTTGGTCTTGGGACTTCTTTGCCAAAACGGTGGCAAATAGAACAGTGTATAAGTTCCAAGCCTAGACTTTAGAAGGCCTTGTTCCCTTCCTTTCTTTCTCTTGGAACCCTACCCAGCTGCCATTTGATTAAGCCTGGACTGGCTCTCTGGAGGAAAAGAGACCACATGGAGCAGAAACAAGCCATCCACCATCTGTGGGAGTGCAGCCAACATCAGTTGTGCTCACTTAACTTCAGACCAGCAGACGTGCCCAGTTGACTCATGAACTCCCAAGCACTAATAAATTGTTATTTTAAGCCAAAAAGTTTTGCTATGCTTGTTAACTGACTGATTCAGGTGAAAATGCAAGTAAAAGGGAGAAATTACTGGAATCTTACTGAGATACATCAGGAAAGCTGCAGGAATGTCAGTGATACTTGTCCCTTAGGAACTACTAGAACCAGGGATCAGATGTTGGGATTTTTTCTGTATATGTCTTCACTATTCTCTCTCCCTCCACCTGGTGGAAAGACTGTGCCCAAGAGAGAGCCAACATTAGTATTTGTCCATTTGCATACTGGTCAACCGAGGCTAGGCTGGCATTGTACAAAAGGACTGCTCTTTGGGAACACTGCTGAGACACAACTGTCAGAAAAGGTTTAGGAAGGATGGCCATTATCACAACTGGGAGTAGTAAAATACTGTTTAGGTTGAGAGGACCTGTGGTTTCAGTCACAGATAGTATATTATCCACAAGAATTCATCCCTCCTACTATATGGACCTCCTCTGCAGTTCCTGGTATATAATGATACACTTTCCTCTGATGCGAACCTTCCTGTATATCCAAATTTCCCCGTTCATCTAGTTGGGTACTTTAAAGCCTTGTAACTCCCAGGTGACATTGACAGAATAAAGATTTTCATACCACATGTGATATTCTTTCATGGTAGCAATATCTAGAAAGTAGAAGGATCCCTCTTTAATATTCAAGAGTCTAGAATCCCTGGGACTCAAGGAAATAGAATTGCATACTATGTACGAGGTAGCCAGACTAAATAAGTATAAACATACTTTGAATGCCATGTCAAATTATGCCCTGGCTCAATCACCATATGATTGTCATCAAGCGTGTGTTTATAAATTTGATGTAAATCCAGGAAAAAATAAAGACATTTGTTTTAGGTCTAACACCAGCATCACTGACTACCTTTTTGATGGAAATGAGTGATGATCTGGCTTGCAGAGATATGACATGAAAAGTATGTTAAAATATGTTTTTTAAAAAATTCATTTGCTATGCAAAACCAAGCAAGAATTAGAAATACTATTTTTAATTTCCACTCAGTATCAGTCATGAATTTTAGGTTTGAAAGAATGGCTTTAAAATATTATAGTTTGGGACTTCCCTAGTGGTGCAGTGGTTAGGGCTCTGCGCTCCCAAGGCAGGGGGCCAGGGTTTGATCCCTGGCTGGGGAACTAGATCCCACATGCATGCCACAACTGGGTGTTTGCATGCCGCAACTGGGTGCTTGCATGCCACAACTGGGAAACCCACATGCCACAACTAAGGAGCCCACGTGCCGCAACTAAAGATCTGGTGCAACCAAATAAATAAATAAAATTTAAACAATATTATAGTTAAATTTATGTCTAAGCTTCCACAAAAAATTCAGATCTCTGAAACGAATGTTTTTGAAAGAGTCTGAATAGAGGTTAGCACTTTGGTGGCTACATCAATGACAATGACAATGACAATTTGACAATGACTACATCAATGACAATTGCTGACGCCAATACAATCTCGTACAAATAGAGGATGGAAATCAACTCTCAAAAAGTAAGGTTTTATTAGATTTGGTGGTTATGAAAAGAAGCATTTTGTGTGTGTTGGATTTTATTGTGGAACTTATTGATTACTTAGTCTAGAAAATAATGTGACCAAGTATATATATATACATATTTTTACTCTGGAGAGTTCATTTCTTATTATTTTCAAATGATCAGTTTCATCTCATATTTCCATATTTTTTACAAGATGAATTTTACAACTTATGTTAACTTCAAATTGCTTGAAGAGTATGTGCTGAGGTTTGTGACAAAAATTCAATGCATTAAATGTATTGTAAAATGCTACATCTAGCTTGGGCATATAAATTTTAAAAATAAATAAATGGAGACAATGTTCCATAATATTTCTTTCTTCGTTGTCAATACTTCCTGTTTATGTCCATCTAAACACCAAAACACCTGTCTTTCTAGCAACTGTGGACAAAAATCAAATGCGCTTTCTAAAACCAGTAGAATTTCTAATGAAAGTGATTTTGCTACAGAGCCCTGGTTAATTTTATCAAAAACTAGTAGGTAGAAACAAATATCTGGGAACTAGATGTGCTCTATCTACATACACAAACACATACCCACACCTCATGAGTTCTTAGTGACAACTCCGATTCCAATTCAACACCTCAAGTTCCATTTTAGTTTCCCTCCTTTCCTTATCTGTAACACTTCTCTGACAGTGGCTCTCAGTATTTAAAATATCATTTATTTGTTCAGTCCTGGACTATCAAAAGATAAATGCATATGTAGCTTTGTTAGATATTTCCAAATTCCCCTCCAAAAGAGTTGACCAGTTTGATAGTAACAGCTTTTGGATGTCTTGGGAAATTTGCTGCTGTTGTTGCCGGTAATTCTTTTCTCATTTTGTGTTTCAGTCTGGATAATTTGTATTAAGCTATCTCTTAGGACATTGATTCTTTCCTAGGATTTTTCATGTCTACTCATGAGCCTGTCAAGGTCATTCTCTTTGGACTTCAACCTGTAGTTGTAGTTGTTGTTGTGTTAGCATTTCCATTAACTCTTTCTGGTACTTTCCATCTTATTCCTGAAATTAATAGAGCCTGCCCACCCATCTTTTACACTAGACTCCTTTACGTATTAAGCATTGTTATTTTAACATCCTTATCTGATAGATTCAGCATCTGGCTCTTTCTTTGAGTATATGTATACTGTCTGCCGCTTGACAGTGTGTTGTGCTCATTTTCTCGCTTTTTGTGTTTGCCTCATTATTTTTTATTAAATTCTCGTCATTATGTGAAAAACCATAGAGACTGGGTTATAAAGTGTTTGCACCTGAAAATGGTATACCTGAATATACCTCTTCCTGTACTAGATTTTTAGAGTGTGTTTTTGAATCAATCTCTTCCAGAGATGTGCTAGTTTAGATGTTTGTTGTTGATATGGTTAACTTCTATGCCTCCAGTTCAAATTTTTCCAGCATTACCTGTGGTTAGGATGGAGGCTTGGTTGCCTCCATGTACATACCCCTCCTGCAATGGCAGATTGCTACTGCTTATGTCAGTGTTTGTTACCATGCCAGTGGAGTTAGGGGGGTTTTCTGTTTTCCTAGTCTAGTTTGGATCTTTGGCATGCCTTATATGCCCTGGGCCTCAGGGATATGGCTTTCCTGGTGATGAGACAGGCTGGGACCTGGGACCCTTTGCTGCAGTGTTGCAATGCGTGCATGGGACAAACATCTCCTCAGCAACCAAATACAAAGAAACTATAAGGGACTAAAAATAACTGTGTGCATGAGCAGTTGGGGTAAATTCTGGACAAAAAGATACAAAGAGACTGAAAAGCCCACTGCCATTTCCCAAGGGCAGGAGCAAAACCAGGGTTCTGTGCATGCCGCCTGCACTCAACACCTCCAAAGGGGAGGGCAAACCACCTAAGCTACCCCTCCGGCCTGACCCCAGAACAGAACCCCCTACACTCACCCCATATAAGGAACCAGCTACCCACCACCATCAGCAAGGGAGCGAGAAAGGGAACCTGTTGTTTGTTCTCTCTGCCCCCTGCTGCAGGAGGGGCCCCAGTAAAGCCTTGCCTGAATTTCTTGTCTGGCCTCTGATCAATTTCTATTGATTGAGGAGGCCAAGAAACCTGGTCGGTAACAGTGATACTATTCCTCCTCTCATGGAAGCCAAACTCTGCCTTTTTGGCAGTTCTTCTGTGGAAATGGTTTCTCATCTTTCCTTCAGAAATAGGGAATCTCTAAGTTTAGTTGTATAAGGTCCTCATCTCAGGATCATTTCCTGCCTCTCAGGCTGTGGCAAAGATGTTTTGTGTTTTGTTTTGCCTTTAGTTTCCATCCTCTAGCCACTCAGGATCTTCACATGAGCTCACAGAGATTCCTGCCCTTCTCCAGTGGCTTGAGGTTTTTGTTCAGTAGAGACTAATTGTCTTTCTGGCCCATTTTGCCTTTTCCTTCGGTGACAGCACTTTCATCCTTCATCCTTCAGGTCTGTACCAGTGAGGGAGGCTTTCTTCAGTCCCTGCCTTACCTCTATCCATTCTAAGTACCCAGTAGAGGTCCAAGGAGAAAAGCCTGCAAAGAGGTCCTAACTCTCTTGGTGTCGGAAGCTTACACTCTCCCCCAGCACACATTCAACCTTTAGTACATTTTTAAGTATTGCAGCTAAATTATTTTCATCCGCTCATATAATACTTGGTGTCCTTTAGCTCACGTTCTGACAAGGTGACCCAGTGTTTGTCTTCCATTTCTCTTTGGAGGAGCTAGTCTTTCCAAAGATTTCAGGCTACTTACTTGCCCTGCAACCTCAGCTGCCTGATGGTTTAAAGAAAACATAGGATTTTGTAGTTTATCCAACTCTTTCTTTTTATTAGGATGTTAGTGGCTGGCCATACCAGCTTTCGATATCTTTTGTGGAAGTAAAATCCAGAAAGACAATTCTGAGACTAATTCGACATAGTTCCCTAGAGGACTCCAATAGGCTTCAGCCTCTGCTGCTTACATCATTTTTCCCACTCCTCAATGTAACCCTTTACTGGTTTTTCTCCCTGTCCTGTTTTATTTTCTTTTGCTTTCTCTACACCTCACATCTTCCTGGGATCTCCCCCTAAATAAAACTACCATCACTAAAGTCTTTTTTTTCTTAATACTGTAATCTAGAAGAACTCATATCTGTATCACCACATTTTAAAATGTAATTGTCTTCACAGAGCTAAAGTCATTCACAGCACTGGAAAATAAATGTACTCATTAGAAAATCTAATATTTTTGTTGTATTTAAGTTTCTCTCTCCTCCTCTCTTTTGAAAGGAAGAGAAAAATAGAAATAAAATACTTATTTTTATGGGGCATAATCTCTAAATCTATTTCTACTATTTAAGTAAAGAAAGCTATCCTTTCTCCCCTGCAAAAGAAAAAGAAACAAACCCTATATATTCTTAATAATTCAATATATTTTCTAAAACAATGTCAGTGAAAAGGATATGGCTTGATATCAGTAATAATTCAATAAGCTATCTTTCCAACACTGGTCTAAAATAATTTGTTTTATACATCGCCCTGCCCTCTATATTCCTGAAGCTGTCTATTTCTTACAAATTCTGTCATCAATTGTATTGCCCTTTGTTTAAAATCACACATATATAAAGACCTTGTAGAACAGATTTTTGGGGGGTAAATAGGGATTTAATTATACTATAAGGCATACTTTTTAAAAACAGCCCCCTCCACCAAGTTCACATATAAATAGCTAGAACAGAAAAAGGCTATGCACTGGGAAAATAATGTATACCATGTTTTCGATAAATTCTTTGGATTTGGGGAGCAAGTAAGTACAACTGAGTTTTGGCATTATATTTTTAGACAAGGGGCTCAGAGCTGAACACTATATCTGAAGTTCTCTGGTCTTGAAAATATAGTAACATTTTGTGGGAAAACAACTTCTCAGGATACTGTAAACGCATTTTGGCTTGAGGTAGATCAGAAAAGTCCAGGAATAGATTCTGTTTGAGCTTTAGTATTCTATTCTTAAAGTTAGATAAAAATAAAGACTGGGAAACAAACAAAAAATAAATTTTCAAACTTCAAAAAGATTTGTGGGTAAATTATCTCCTTTATCCAAGTTTACCACTTTTATTTCCATCTCAGATTCATTTAGAATAAATGTTTTGAGATTCAGAAAATATCCCACTGATTTTTAATTTAAAATAGTGTATGACTATAACAACTCAGTAAAAAGCTGACCAAATTATGACTGCACTTTTCATCTGGATTCTGCCTAAAATTATGATATGATGTTAATCTTTTTAAGAGGATTAAGAACAGTATTTGATTTTTTTGATTGGATAAGTTTTAGGGTAAATCAAACAAATTTTAAGCAGAAGAATATTTTGTTGCTCATATAATCAAGTATTTCCACGATAAAACCAAATATATTTAAAGTCATAGAGGAAATGGCAGTTAATAATTCTGTTGGGATGGAAAGGGGGGAGTTTCAATTTATTATTCAACTCCATGTAATTTAAAAAACCTATAAATTCCTTGATTTTCAAAAATGACTTTTTGGTACCACAAACACTGACTATTTTCATCAACTTTTTAAAACATAAAAGTGTTTCTCTATAATGTGAATAAGGCATATGTTAGAGCTTTAAAAAAAAAGTCACAAAAGGAAGGCTGTAAAAAAAGCTTTAAAAAAGCTAGAAAATCCTAAACGTTTCTTCAGGGAACTAGAAGAAAGTAATTAATGAATATATTTTATATTTTTTAAAATGATGGATTTATTATTTTTTTTTCTTCCTAGTTTTTATTGTTTCAGATCACTCAGATGTGTGATCCAACCATATACTAATCTTGTCCTTGAAGCAAATGATGAAATCTAAATTGGCACTGAGCATTCTGCTACTGATAAAATGAAGTTAATATCACAAAAGAAAGAAGAAAATAAATGCAAAAACAACTTTTGATGTTTATCACCATCAATGTAGACTTATACCTCATTTGAAAACAAATTTTACAATGTGATTTATTGTCTCATAAAAATGGAATATAAATACATTTAATATTATGAAATTTCTAATCTAAAAATAATGGAGATTTAATTTTGCATTCATTACCCATGCAAAATTATTCTAATTTTAACTATTTTAATAATGAGTTTTGCACAGCAAATGAAAAAATATAGCATTAATAAATAATAGTGATATTACATAAAGAAATAGAGAAACACGTATAGAGAAACAAATTTGAATGGTTACAGTCCATCCAGACAGAAAATTAATAAGGAAACACAGGCTTTAAATGACACAATAGAACACATAGATTTAATTGATATTTATAGGACATTCCATCCAAAAACAGCAGATTACACTTTCTTCTCAAGTGCACATGGAACATTCTCCAGGATAGATCACATCTTGGGTCACAAATCAAGCCTCAATAAATTTAAAACATTGAAATCATGTCAAGCATTTTTTCCGACCACAACGCTATGAGATTAGAAATCAATTACAGGGAAAAAAACGTAAAAAACACAAACACATGGAGGCTAAACAATACGTTACTAAAAACAAAGAGATCACTGAAGAAATCAAAGAGGAAATCAAAAAATACCTAGAGACAAATTACAACAAAAACACGATGATGCAAAACCTATGGGATGCAGCAAAAGCAGTTCTAAGAGGGAAGTTTATAGCAATACAAGCCTACCTCAAGAAAAAAGAAAAATCTCAAATAAACAATCTAACATTACACCTAAGGGAAGTAGAGGAAGAAGAACAAACAAAACGCAAAACTTAGTAGAAGGAAATAAATCATAAGGATCAGAGCAGAAATAAATGAAATAGAAAGAATCAGACTCCCTGACTTCAGACTATACTACAAAGCCACAGTAATCAAGACAATATGGGACTGACACAAAAACAGATATATAGATCAATGGAACAGAATAGAAAGCCCAAAGATAAACCCACGCACATATGGTCACCTTATTTTTGATAAAGGAGGCAAGAATATACAATGAAGAAAACACAGCCTCTTCAATAATTAGTGCTGGGAAAACTGGACAGTTACATGTAAAGGAATGAAATTAGAACACTCCCTAACACCATATACAAAAATAAACTCAAAATGGATTAGAGACCTCAATGTAAGACCAGACACTAAAAACTCTTAGAGGAAAACATAGGAAGAACACTCTTTGACATTAATCACAACAAATCTTTTTTTATCCACCTCCTAGAGTAATGGAAATAAAAACAAAAATAAACAAATGGGACCTAATGAAACTTAAAAGCTTTTGCAAAGCAAAGGAAACTACAAACAAGATGAAAAGACAACCCTCAGAATGGGAGAAAATATTTGAAAATGAATCAACCAACAAAGGATTAATTTCCAAAATATATAAACAGCTCATGCAGCTCAATATTAAAAAAAACAAACAACCCAGTCCAAAAATGGGCAGAAGTCTTAAATAGACATTTCTCCAAAGAAGACATACAGATGGCCAAGAAGCACATGAAAAGCTGCTCAACATCACTAATCATTAGAGAAATGCAAATCAAAACTACAATGAGGTACCACCTCACACCAGTTAGAATGGGCAACATCAGAAAATCTACAAACAACAAATGCTGGAGAGGGTGTGGAGAAAAGGGAACCCTCTTGCACTGTTGGTGGGAATGTAAATTGACACAGCCACTATGGAGAACAGTATGGAGTTTCCTTAAAAACTAAAAATAGAATTACCATATGACCCAACAATCCCACTACTGAGCATATACGCAGAGAAATCCATAGTTCAAAAAGACACATGCATCCCAATGTTCATTGCAGCACTATTTACAATAGCCAGGTCGTGGAAGCAACCATAATGCCCATCGACAGACAAATGGATGAAGAAGATGTGATACATATATACAATGGAATACTACTCAGACATAAAAAGGAACGAAATTGGGTCATTTGTTGAGACGTGGATGGACCTAGAGACTGTCATACAGAGTGAAGTAAGTCAGAAAGCGTAAAACAAATAGCCTATATTAACGCATATATGGGGAACCTAGAAAAATGGTACAGATGAACCAGTTTGTAGGGCAGAAATAGAGACACAGATGTAGAGAACAAATGTATGGACACAAAGGGGGGAAAATGGCAGGGGGTGGGGTGGTGGTGGTGGGATGAATTGGGAGGTTGGGATTGACATATATACCCTAATATGTATAAAGTGGATAACTAATAAGAACCTGCTGTATAAAATAATAAATAAAATGAAATTCAAATATTAAAAAAAAATTTTAATGGTTACTTGAAACTTGTGTTGTTTACTTATATGCACCAATAAAATGAATGAGTCAAAGAGAATTTACCTTAACATCAGGAAAGCTCCCTTTGTTACATTATGAAAATAATTTTCTGCAATTGAGTTCATGTTTCTATAAACTACTTATGAAGCAAGACAATTTATATGAAAAAAATAATGACCTTGGGTATTACATAAAAAGTATTTGATTTAGAATTAAATAAAATAAAGCCAAATTATATGTCCAGTTTTTCATTCTGCTACCAATAACTAAGAGTTTTTGTACTACTTGTATGTTTCGCAGCAAGGGAATAGTTTAACAGGAGAGAGAAAACTTTCCAAGCACAAGAATCAAGCACTGAAAGATTTTACACACATAAACACACACCAATATCCACACACAAAATATTATCTTGGGATTTAGGTATTAAGCTAATCTGCTATTTGCATTGTTAAGATCATCTTAACATAATATCTAAAATAGATATTCTTTAAAGTTATGCATAAGAAATTAGCTATATTTAATATTTTTCTCATAGTAACATGTGCCTCTCCATAGCACTTTTCACAACTGTAATTTTAAATTACTTTTTTGTGACTACTTGCCTAATATCCCTTTATTCATAAAATTTTGATGAGATAGATCATATTCATTTTTGTTGGTCATTATAAGTTCATTGTGTGTCCCAGTGCCTAGATGACAGACACTTAATAGATACCTACTGAATAAATGTGAATGTTTAAAGAAATAAAAGGATGTGTTCTTAAATGTTTCACGGTTTGATAGAAATATAAGTAACTTTACTTAGTGTGAGATCAGTACTGAGCTTTGAGGTAAAATTCCAGATATTCAACAGTTATTTCTATTGGAATATCTCATAACTCAAAAAAAGGAAACAAATAATGCCTGTAGATTATGACTTAAGAAAAATGAGAAAGTATCTTTCTGCCTATACAGTGTAAAACCAAATATTGCTATCAAACAAACATGAGATTTTTTATTTTTTAAGTATTGGACACCATTCCCCTTTAAGGAACTCAGTACAGTCACCAGTGACCCTCTAGGCAGTATCCCAATATTGCACAGGAGTTATGAGCAGGGTTCAAAGTCTTGTCCTGCCAAATGTCCCCAGGGAAGTTATTGAAGCCCTCCCTTCAACTGCAAAGTAAGTTATGTGATATACCTAACACATATTTGTTTTGAGGAATAAGTGTTGCTTGCTAACCTCTTAAATGAATGCCTGGCACATATAAAAATATTCAATATATGTTAGCTTTATGTTAGCTTTTACAATTTTAATGACAATTCAAAGCTATGTATAGGCTTGTATTATAGACACAAACAGGGTTTCAAAAGACAAAATTTGTTTAACTAAGAAAGGACAACAGTCAAGTTAATCATGAGCTGAATAATTTCTTCAGTCACTATTCGACATATATACAATGTATCTACCATGTGCTTAAAGCAGCTTAAGAGTCAGTGACCAAAACTCAAAGATCTTCAAGAATGAAGTTTGAATTCTGACAGATGAGGCAGACAATGGCCAGTAAACAGAATTAATAAGATAGGTCGTATGTCAAAAGTTAAAAGGTGCCAAGTTCTACAGAAAAAAAAAAGGTAGAGTAGGGTATGAGGGCTCAGTACTGAGACAGAGGGTAGGCTGCAATTTTTAAAAAGATAGTCAATGTAGACATCTCCAAGAAGGTTCATTTGAGCAAAGACTTGTAAGTAGTAGGGTGCTAGCCATGTGGGTGTCTAGGACAATATACCAAACATAGGGAAAAGGCAGTGCAAAGGCCCTGTGGCAAGAGCAAGCATGATATAATCAAGTGACTGGAGTTGCGTGAGAGAGGTAGGATCATGTAGGGCCTTCTCTGACTTTCTTAATCTTCGGTTATCTTTTTCTTAGTCGTTTAGCTCCTTAGTAACCATTTCTGCAAAAATACATATTGCAGAAAATGTATTTTAGTTTAAATAAATCAAAGCCATATATTTTCTTTAAAATTATTTGATATTCAATTTAATTTGTGTGCCCATATAGCTTAAAACACCTACCATTCTTTTAAAAGAACATATTTTTGACTTTTTCCTTAAATGATTAGGGTTTACTATGATTTTCTTTCATACCACCATGTCTCCCGATTAATATACCTTAAACTTATGTTCTACTCTCCCAAACCAAGTTTGCCTTGGAGTTTGCTCTTTGGTGATGGCTTTCTAGTTCTCCCTGGTCCCATAAGAAAAGAACAGCATAGTTTCTTTCACTCTTCTGTCTCACTAGTTCCTCTTATCTATGTAACCATCAAATCTTACTTATTTTTTCCCCTAAAAACAGTCTTTCAATTCTCATTTCTAATTCTTTGACTCATGTTCTTATCCCATATAACCTTATTGTAACAGCCTTCATGCAGCCTCCCAGTTTAAAGTACCTAATCTATTTTACACCACTTTCACATTAATTGTGGTGAATGTAAGTTACTCCATTAAAATGTTCTAGCAGGTAAATCAATAAGTGGTGGATGGGGTTAGAGCTGCTCTTGAATCTCATCATGCATCAGGCCCTCCTTGTCTGTCCCATACTAATTAGGTAGTAATTTAGCTCTGCTCCATGTGAGGCTAATTGCATGTTAACATGCACCAGCATGGTATTTTATCTCAATATTATTAAGCCAAAATACCCACTTTTAGTGCTGACTGAAGCAGCAGCAAAAGGAATGAGAAACCTGATTTATGACCTTATTTATGAGATGATACTGTAAAGATGAGGATACTCTCAGTGTGGGAAGTTTACAGGGTGAATGGAGTTAGAGAATGAAGGTTGATGAGATGCCCCAAAGGGGATAAGATGATGTTCCAGGGAAACCAAAGAAAAGGAATGTGCCCAGGTTCAGAGTAATAGATAGTATATTCTTCCAACAAAGGTTGGATTACATTTGTTTGCAATGTATTTAGGAATAAAATATGTAAAACATCCCATTGCTTGAAATGTCAGAGAGATAAAAATATCAGTTCTATGAAAAGGAAGGTCAAGGATGGAAATGGTAGAGTTGTGTCATCACCTCATTCCATGTAAACTTAACTGAACTTGGATTAAATGTCCAAAGGAAAAGTAGAAGTGAACTAGGGAATACAACTTAGACATAAACAGATTTGTTTCCCATTCTTGTGAAAGAGAAATAAGGTTAAAACAAGTGGATGGTTTTTCCTAACATGCCATTATTTTGCCCCAAATATTAACCCATTTAGTATCCTAGAATTTAATACATGATATTTATATATAACCTCTAATTTGTGCTATATAACTGAATGACTTGGTGACCTAGCATAATGTCACAGAAGACCAGGCTGAGCCATATGGCCTGAATTTGGGACTCAGCTCAATGCAATTTTAATCAGATAAGTCATTTTACCTTCATAGGTTTCACTGATTTCATATTTGAAATGATTATGTTACCTTGTTGACCTCTAGGGCACAGGTCTATAGAAAGAAAGGCCTTGAGAACAAAGAAAAAAAGCAGATAAAAAAGAATATGGTATATTCCTTTTTATTTTTGAATTATATACATAATTCAATTGAAAAACCACACAATTCAATTGGAAAGTAAGCCACAGCTCACTTATTTCAATTATTTCTATTAAATCAAGGATTTGGGATACATGGTTCATGGTCAGGACAATTCTCCCAAGGTCACTTTTGCAATGCAATGTTCACTTTATGTAAAATCAAAACAACAGTGTAAGATCCCCAGGAGATAATGCAGGTCCATTACAACAATCCACTTGACTGCATTTGTTCCCAATTAAAAATGAGAAAAGCCTAAAGCTTTTTGCAGAACCTGAATTTCTGAGAATGTTAAATACAAACATATATCTGTCCTATCTTTTTCCTGTCCTATCAATGCGGTCATAATTGAGTTACTACCTTAACTTCAGTATGGCATGTATATTCAATAAAAGAGATCTAAAGTTTTTTCAACAGAAGTTAAGGATGTAGTATGTATCTTTTATTCTTTGTTAATTATTAAGTTAAATGCATTAAAAATAGACATGTATATATGGGAGTTTTTAATTTAATTAGTATAAAAATACAGAAATATTGCATTTTATTTGACTATATTAAAATCTAAAATAAGAATTTTATAAAGATTATTATTTATTTATTTATTTATTTATTGGCTGCATTGGGTCTCAGTTGCAGCACATGGGATCTTCGTTGAGTCATGTGGGATTTTTTGTTGTGGTGTGCGGGTTTCTCTCTAGTTGTGATGTGTGGATTTTATCTCTCTAGTTGTGGTGCCGGGGCTCCAGGGCACATGGGCTCTGTAGTTTGTGGCACATGGGCTCTCTAGTTGAAGCACGTGGGCTCAGTAGTTGTGGCTCATGGGCTTTGCTGCACCGCGGCATGTAGGATCTTAGCTCCCCAACCAGGGATCGAACCTGCATCCCCTGCACTGGAAGGTGGATTCTTTACTACTGTACCACCAGGGAAGTCCCTATAAAGATTATTTTAATTCTGTTTTAAATGATTTTAGGAAGTAAGTGGCTTAATCCTATCTCTTTCTCTCTCACCTGTCTAAGGAAAAGATTCAAACAGAAGGCATGTAGGAAATCTCAAATAATTGAGTAGCAAACCCATACCAAATACCTCTGTGGCAAGCAGAATTCTAAGATAACCCCATGACCCCCACTGTCTGTTGCTGCATCAATGATTAGGGTTGACCATACAATCAGCAGATTTTCCAGGTAGACTAAACCTAATCAAACCTAATTGTCCTTTCTCTTCTCTGGTTGATAATAAAAGAGTAAGCCAGAGAGATTGAAGTACAAGAAGGATATTATGAGAGAGAGAAAGAGAGATTCCATTGCTGGTCTAGAGATGGAACAGGTCATATGGAAAGGACCTGACTAGTTTCTAGAAGCTAGGAATCATCCCAGTTGACATCCAACAAGAAACCAAGGACCTAGCCCTACAACTGAGTGTACTGGATTCTGCCAATAACCTGAAGGAGCTTGAAAGAAGATTCTGCCCCGGAGCTTCTAAGTAAGAGCTTTACTCCAGGGACACTTGATCTCAACCTTGTGAGACATGTGACAGCCCAGCTACGCCCACTCAGACTTCTGACCTACAGAACTGGGAGATACTAAATGGGTGATATTTTAAGCTGCTAAGTTTGTGGTAACTTGTCATGCAAAAATAGAAAACTAACACCACTCCTAAGGCCTCAGGTTCATACCACATATGAAAAAAGAAAACTCTAAAAAGATTAAAAACCTAAGGTGAAAAACAAAGCTCCAGAATTCTCAGAAAGCAGTGTGGGAAAATATTATCTCAGATCAAAAAAGGATATTTTAAAGAGAAAGATTAGAAAACACAAAGAAAAAAAACACTAATAAATGTGGCTACATTTAAAATCTCACAAAAATAACTTTTATATTCAACACGGAAAAACAAATTACACACTCAAGAAAATAATTTAAATCTACATTAATTAAAAGGACTATTCAATAATCACTATACAACAAATATAGAGAACTATTTACAAATCAGTAAGAAAAAGTAAATCTAACAGAAGAAAATTAATTAAAGAGAATTATGTATGAAAAAATGCTCAATCTCAAAAATAAATAGAGAAAAGTAACTTTTTAAAAAAGTGATATCCTATTTCATGCCTATCATATTCACCAAAATTGAGGGCTGCTGATATAAAACAGACTGGATATCAAACAAAGGAAAATTTAATACAATATTTTGGAAACTAAATTGTTACAATTATGTTGGAATCTAATTTGAGAATATATAACAATGTTGAAGATGTTGTTTCCTGTTAGTCAACAATCTTATTTCTAGGTTGCTCCCAAGAGAAACTTTTCACATATGCTCACATAGAGAAATGAAGAAGGTGCCTATTGCAACTTTATTTCTACTAGTGAAAAACTGTAGCCTGCTTAAATTGTGTTCTTCCAGCAAGATGTGTAATATTGGAGTGATATTAAGGTATAGGAATTAGATACTATTTAAGTTACATAAAGCTCAAGATCCTGAATTTCCAAATACATTATTTTCTAGCATTATAGGGAATTTCTTTTCTCATTTCCCCTTTAACTACAACTCCTCTGTCATTAAATCACACACACGCATGCACACATGGGCGCACACACACACACACACAAATATATATTATCCTTTGTGAATTTCTCATTTTTTCTGCAAATAAAAATACCTCCATGACACTAAATAAATGATTAAAAACGTATTTTGGAGAAGCCCTCCTCTGATGATTAGTTAAGGCACCACAAATTCATCATAGAGCTTTCTTCTCCCCAATTACTCCCAAAGGGTGAAGTATGGCATACGACATAAGTTATATTGGTCCTTACTTGGATGATCTGAATTAGAAATGTTGTAGACCACGGTGCAAGAGAATAGTGGCAATTTTGGTTTAACAACATCTGGTCTTTAAAAACTCCAATATTGTCAGCAAAATATTGTCATCGAGACAGAACCTTATTAAAGGAAGGCAAAGAAAGCTATGGAAAGAAATTTTGAAAAATAATAAGACCTTATAAAATATAGTTAAATGCAAACAATTATCTATACTCATCCTTACAGTACTTTATTAGCCAGACCACCACCAAATTATTTAAGTTATCCTAAATAAAGTTAAAAACTTTATATATTTTGCCCATGGGGTGCTCTTTAGTAAGGTAGTTATGATCTATGCTAAAATCCTAGAGATTATTTGTACTTTTCTGGGTTTATATGAATTTTAAATATAAAGCAAACACAAGAAGAATTTGAAGTGTGGGGAGAAAGCAGAAAGGGTAAGGATCCTGACTTCTGAAAAATGATATGTGATAATTTCCCTGGGCTTTCATTATGACATATATAAACCAGACTGGGTATTAGAGAAGTTGGAAACATGGGAGAAAAAAAAAACACACAAAAGCACAGACAAAACAAACCCCATCCTGTCACTTGAGTCACATGAGGAGCCTGAACCCTAGCCTCACCCAGCAGAAACAAGGCATCACCTTCTTCCCAGCTGGTGTGAAATCAAGGAGGCTGAGTGAACATCTGAGACTTTCCCCACCTTCAGCAGTAATGATCCCAACTCACACAGCATCAGTGGAGGCAATATCAGGAACAATGACAAAGGACATCTCCCCTTCATAGCCAAGGTGGTCTCCAGAGAGGGGTGGGGAGGGTGGCTGAACAATTCCTCCTACCCAGTAATGATGACCCTTCTGAACCCCATCCCAGAATATCAATGGAGGCTGAGTGGGAAACCTAAACTTCCATTCACACCTAAAACTAGTAGACAGTTTTATCCTTCTTGGAACAAGTTTTTTTTTAATTAGAATATCTCATAAAAGGAGTAGAAAGCCTCAGTAAAGAAATAGGAGATATAAAGAAGAACCAAATGGAAATTTAAGAACAGAAGAATGAATGGAACAGAGGAAAGAATCTTTGAACCAGAAGAAAGAACAATATAAATGACCCAATCTGAACAACAGAGAGAAAATACCCTGGGAAAAAAAAAAAAACAAAAAACAACAGAGCCTGAGGGACCTGCGGAACTATAACAAAAGATTTAAAATCCCAGAAGGAGACCTGAAAGAAAATGAGCTCAAAAAGCAGTTCAATAAAATAAGGGCTGAAAACTTCTTAAATTTGGCAAAGGACATAATCTACATATTTAAGAAGCAGAGCAAACTCCAAAAAAAGGTACCCATGTCAAGACAAATCATAATTAAACTTCTGAAAATTAAAGGTAAAAAACAGAACTTGAAAGCAGACAGAGGTTAAACAACATGTTACCTAGAGAGGGGAAAATCAATTCTAGTGACAATAAGTTATTAGAAGAAAGAATTGTAGGACAAAACAAAAGAGGAACATAATTTTTAAATTACGAGAAAAAAAGCTATCAACTCAGAATCCTATATTCAGTGAAAATATCTTTGAGTAATGAAGGGGAAATCAAGGTATTATCAGATGAGGGAAAACCAGAAGAATGTGTCACTTAATAAATTAATATATACTTTGAGTGGCTAAACTAAAGTTCTCTAAACAGAAAGGAAGTGATAAATAAAAGGAAACTTGTAAAATCAAAAAGGAAGAAAAAGATTAAAAAACAGGTAAAGAAACATATGGACAAATGCTATAGACTTTCTACCTCTTATTGATATTTCTAAATTATTTTTATATATAAAAATGGAAAGAGAGGAACCAAGATGGTGGAGTAGAAGGACATGCTCTCACTCCCTCTTGCGAGAATACCAGAATCACAACTAGCTGCTGGACAATCATTGAAAGGAAGAAACTGGAACTCACCAAAAAAGATACCCCACATCCAAAGACAAAGGAGAAGCCACAATGAGAAGGTAGGAAGGGCGCAATCACAGTAAAATCAAATCCCATAACTGCTGGGTGGGTGACTCACCGACTGCAGAACACTTATACCATAGAAGTCCACCCACTGGAGTGAAGGTACTGAGCCCCACATCAGGTTCCAAACTTGGGAGTCCGGCAATGGGAGGAGAAATTCCTAGAGAATCAGACTTTGAAGGCTAGTGGGATTTGAGTACAGGACTTCAACAAGACTGGGGGAAACAGAGACTCCACTCTTGGAGGGCACACACAAAGTAGTGTGAATATTGGGACCCAGGGGAAGGAGCAGTGACCCGAGGGGAGACTGAACCAAACCTACCTATTAGTGTTGGAGGGTCTCCTGCAGAGGCAGGAGGTGGCTGTAGCTCACCATGGGGACAAGGACACTGGCAGCAGAAGTTCTGGGAAGTACTCCTTGGCTTGAGCCCTGCCAGAGTACACCATCAGCCCCACCAAAGAGCCCAGTTCGTCTCCAGTGTTGGGTTGCCTCAGGCCAAATGACCAACAGGAAGAGAACCCAGCCCCACCAATCAGCAATCAAGCAAATTAAAGGTTTACTGATCTCTGCCCACCAGAGCAACAGTCAGCTCTACCTACAACCAGTCCCTACCATCAGGGAACTTGCACAAGCCTCTTAGATAGACTCATCCACCAGAGGGCAGACAGCAGACGCAAGAAGAACTACAATCCTGCAGCCTGTGGAACCAAAACCACATTCACAGAAGGATAGACAAGATGAAAAGGCAGAGGCCTATGTACCAGATGAAGGAACAAGATAAAACTCCAGAAAAACAACTAAGTGAAGTGGAGATAGGCAATCTTCCAGAAAAAGAATTCAGAATAATGATACTGAAGATGATCCAGGACCTCGGAAAAAGAATGGAGGCAAAGATTGAGAAGTTGCAAGAAATGTTTAACAAAGAGTTTGAAGAATTAAAGAACAAACAAACAGAGATGAATAATACAATAACTGAAATGAAAAATAAACTAGAAGGAATCAATAGCAGAATAACTGAGGCAGAAGAACAGATAAGTTACGGGGAAGAAGAATGGTGGCATTCATTGCTGTGGAATGGAATAAAGAAAAAAAGAATGAAAAGAAATGAAGGTAGCCTAAGAGACTTCTGGTCCAACATTAAACACAACATTCCCATTATAGGGGTCCCAAAAGGAAAGGAGAGAGAGAAAGGACCAGAGAAAATATTTGAAGAGATTATAGTCGAAAAATTCCCTAACATGGGAAAGCAAGTAGCCACCCAAGTCCAGGAAGCGCAGAGAGTCCCATACAGGATAAACCCAAGGAGAAACACGCTGAGACACGTAGTAATCAAACTAGCAAAAATTAAAGACAAGAAAACTTATTGAAAGCAGCAAGGGAAAAACGACAAATAACATACAAGGGAACTCCCATAAGGTTAACAGCTGACTTCTCAGCAGAAACACTAAAAGACAGAAGGGAGTGGCATGATATACTTAAAGTGATGAAAGGAAAGAACCAACAACCAAGATTACTCTACCCAGCAAGGATCTCATTCAGATTTGATGGAGAAATCAAAAGCTTTACAGACAAGCAAAAGCTAAGAGAATTCAATACCACCAAACCAGCTCTACAACAAATGCTAAAGGAACTTCTCGAAGTGGGAAACACAAGAGAAGAAAAGGACCTACAGAAACAAACCCAAAACAATTAAGAAAATGGTCATAGGAACATACATATTGATAATTACCTTAAATGTAAATAGATTAAATGCTCCAACAAAAAGACAGAGACTGGCTGAATGGATCCAAAAACAAGACCCATATATATGCTGTCTACAAGAGAACCACATCAGATCTAGGGACACATACAGGCTGAAAGTGAGGGGATGGAAAACGATATTCCATGCAAATGGAAATCAAAAGAAAGCTGGAGTAGCAATACTCATGTCAGACAAAAAAGACTTTAAAATAAAGAATGTTCCAAGAGACAAGGAAGGACACTACATAATGATCAAGGGATCAACCCAAGAAGAAGGTATAACAATTATAAATATATATGCACCCAACATAGGAGCACCTCAATACATAAGGCAACTGCTAACATCTATAAAAGAGGAAATCGACAGTAACACAACACTGGGGGACTTTAACACCTCACTAACACCAATGGACAGATCATCCATAAGGAAAATAAATAAGGAAACAGAAGCTTTAAATGACACCATAGACCAGATAGATTTAATTAATATTTATAGGACATTACATCCAGAAAGTGCAGATTACACTTTCTTCTCAAGTACGCATGGAACATTCTCCAGGGTAGATCACATCTTAGGTCACCAATCAAGCCACAGTAAATTTAAGAATACTGAAATCATATCAAGCATCTTTTCTGAAGAAAAAAAAAAAAAAAAAAAAAAAACTTGATGACTAATAAAGACTTGCTGTATAAAAAAATATAATAAAATTCAAAAATTAAAAAAAATGGAAAAATAGGTATAACTGTATATGTAAAATATGTATGTGTAATACCTAGACCAACTGCCAAAAAAGCTATACAAAGAAATACACTCAAAAACAGCATTGATAAGTAAAAATACAATTCTAAATTTGTTCAAGGAACCCACAGGAAGGCAGGAATTAGAAAACAGAGAAAGAAAAAACAGAGAGAAGAAACAAAACAGATAATAAAATAGTAGACCACTCCTAAAATTATCAGCAATTACATTAAATGTAGATGGTCTAAATACACAGGCTGAAAGAGAGAATGCAGACTGATTAATAACATGACCCAACTAAATGTTGTCTATATCACACACTCACTTCAAATACAATTATACAGGAGATTGCATGTAAAAAATATGGGAAAAGATAGATCACGAAAATATTAACAAAAGGAAGGAGGGATGGCTCTATTATTATCACATTAAGTACACTTCAGAGCAAAGAAAATTTCTAGAGACAGAGAGGGACATTACATAATGAAAAAATAATCAATTCACCAAGAAGATATAGCAACCCTAAACATGTATGCATCAAACAAAGGTGTTGCAAAATATGTGACACATTAGCTGATAAACAGAAATGAGAAATAGAAAATCTACAATTATAGCTGGAGATTTCAACACTCCTCTCACAAGAACTGTTAGAAGAATCAGTAAGGATATGGAAGAACTCAACAATATCATCAACCAACAGGATATAATGAACATTACAGAAAACTCCACCCAACAACATCAGAATGTACATTATTTACTAGTTTCTGTGCAACAAATACCAAAATATATCATATCCTGGATCATAAACAAATCTTAATATATCCAAAATAATTAAATAATTCAGAGTACGTTTAATTACAACAAAATCAGACTAGAAATCAATAAAAGAAATGTAACAGGAAAACCCTCAAACACTTGGAAATTAACACACTTCTAAATAACTCATTGGACAAAGAGGAAATCTCCAAGGAAACTTTTTAAATGTGTTCAACTGAATGAAATTGAAAATACAGCTATCAAAATATGCAGAACACAAGAAAAACAGTACTTCAATGGAAACATAGCACCAAATGTAAACTGTTCTTGTTATAAAAAAAAGAAGTCTCTAATTCATAATCTGAACTTTTGTCTAAAAAACCAAATAAAAGAAGAGCAGCATAAACCTCAAACAATAGGAAGTAAGGGAATAATAATGATAAAAGCCTAAATCAATGAAATTGAAAACCAAAAAGTAATAATATCAATAAAAAAAGAGTTTGTTCTTTGTAAAGATCAATAAAATATACCTCTAGCAAGAATGACAAATTAAAAAAGAAGATAGAAATGAACAATACCAAGAATGAAATAGCAGATATCACTATACAACTTGCATATATCAGAAACATAATACAGAATTAATACAAAAAAACCCTACACACATATATTTGACAAATTAGATGAAATTAACTCCTAAAAAATGAAACTGTATCAAGTAACCCAATATGAAACATATTTTGAACTACTGCATAACTATTAAAGAAATTGAATTAATAATTTAAAAATTTCTGAAAAGTAAACTTCCAGGTCCAGGTAGTTTCCCTAGAGAATTCTATCAATATATTTAAACAAGAATTAATACTTCTATACAATTTTTTCCAAATAATAAAATGGAGAACACTTCCCAACTCATTTATGAAAGAAAACTACCGACCACTATTCCTCTTGAATATAGATGCAAAAGTCTTCAACAAAATATTATCAAATAGATTTCAGCAATCTCTAAAAATAATTATATACAATATCAAGTGAGGCTTATTCCAGGGATCCAGAGATGCAAGAATAGTTCAATATTTGGAAAATAATTATTGTAATACACTGTATTATCAGTGTAAAGAGGAAAAGATCATGTTAATTGATGCAGATAAAGTATTTGACAATATTCAATATCTATTCATAAATTTTTTAAAACCTAGAAAATGAGAATAGGAGGAATTTCAACTTGATTAAAAAGATCTACAATAAACCTACAGTTAACAGCATACTTAATGGAAAGAATAAGTGCCAGTAATATAAGAAAAAAAAAGGAAATAAAAGGCAAAGAGATCAGAAAGGAAGAAATAAGACTACACCTACTTGCAGATAACTATACCTACTTCTAGAAAAGTCCAAGAAATCTACAAGAAACCCTTCTGAAATTATAAATGCATTAAGCGAGTTTACAAGATACAAATCAATATGCAAAAATCAATTTTATTTATATATAATAGCAAATACCATTTACAATCATCCAAAGATGAAATACTTAGATGCAATCTAAAAAAAACTTTACATGACTTTTATACTGAAAACTAGAGAATGTTCAGGAAAGAATTCAAAGAAGACATAAGTACTGGAGACATATGGCACTCATAGATTTGAAACTCAGGGCAGTAAAGATACTAATTTTCTCCAAATTCATATACAGGTACAAAGCAATTCCTACAAAAAATATTACGGATTTTGGTAAGTATAGCCAAAATTAGTGTAAAATTTATATGGAAATGCAAAGGAATTAGAATGGCTAAAACAATTTTAAAGCAGAATAAAACAGGAAGAATCAGTCTACCTGATTCCATAACTTATGTATTACATAACTACAGTAGTCAAGACTATTTGGTTATCCTGGAGGGATAGACACATAGATCAAAGTAACAGATTAGAGACCCCAGAAATAGGTTCACATAAATATAGGCAACTGATATTTGACAAAGGTTCAAAAGCAAATCAAAATGAGAAACAATACTTCTTTCACCAAATAATTCTGAATATCCTTAGGCCAAAAAACCCACAATTTTTCTTAAACCTCATAACTTATACAATAACTCAAAATGGATCATAAATTTAATATAAAACTTTTAGAACAAAATATAGAACTCTGAATTGATATTTTAGTGTTATTTCATATGAGAATATTTTAAGTTGCTATATCAGTATTTAGACACATTTAAACCACCCAAAAGAAAATTCCTGGTAAAAATAGTTGCTGTAGACGAATGATAAAATACCTGTAAGAGTCTTCACTTGCAAACTGAGCCCTAAAGCAATTTACTCTTGCAGCTGAGGACTAAGAAGGTTTTTCCTAACATGAACTTGCTTTGATGAAGAATTTTTTTAGGGTGTAAATGAAAAGACTGAAATACAGTTGACCCTTCAACAGCAAAGGGGTTGGGGGAGACAACCCTCCATGCAGTGGCAAATCCACGTATAATTTATAGTCAGTATCCGCAGTTCTTCCACTTTCATGATTATATATCCCTGTGTTGTACTATACCATTTACTATTGAAAAACTCCAAGTAGAGGTGGACCTGGGTCAAGGGTCAACATAACCCATCTTCAGAATCACATCAGGTTAATTCCACCACATGTGAGATTGTTAAAACTACACTTACACCAACATTCCAGTGGCAGTATCAGTTTAATCAATTCAATTCCCCTATCCCCTCTTACTAATTTCAAACAGACTTTTACTTCATTCATCTGTGTAGGTCACATTTGCCTCTCCACTGTTTTCATCATGAACAAATCCAATCTTATCCATATCACCTCAAAACTTCAAAGTCTAAACTTCATCTTTGCCCATTGTGAATTTTTCTATTTTTACTTCATATATGACTCTGTTTATTTGAAATAGTCTCTAGATATATTCACTTAAGACACACAAATTGAAAGTCTTTTCCCAAAAATCTATTTAATCTATTAGTCAGGCCATAATTGAAAGTCTTTTCCCAAAAATCTATTTAATCTATTAGGCAGGCCATAATTGAAAGTCTTTTCCCAAAAATCTATTTAATCTATTAGGCAGGCCATACTCTTGAAACCAGTGAGAGCAAGCACTTTACACAAAGCTGCCCAAGGCTGAAACTCAGTATTGAAGATTCTTCTAGGCCTTTCTTCCTTACTTCTGCTCTGTTCACCTTCCTATGCTTTGGCAGCTCAAAGTTCTAGACTGAATGCCTTTATATCTCCTCCTGTTTATCTCAACTTGACTCAGTTTATGCTTGGTAAACTGACCCTAAATTGTTACTCTCTGTGTGGTGGAACTTCCAGAGTATGGTTCTATGCACTGCTTGGGAGACTAATCAGAAAACTTGTGGACCTTTTACAATGTATATTTCCAAGAAACCAATTCTGAGTGTTGAAAATTAGAAATTCTGGTGTCTATAACTAAATAAATCCTGGATAATTTTCAGAATCAGTTACATAGGGTGCCCAGAATTGCTCCAGTCTCCATGCCTTGCCTCCACGACCATACTAACTCTTATGTGCTTTTTCTTATTCCTCTCCCTTTTCCAGCCAATATTATATTTATATTTCAAGTAGCATCTCAAATGTAAAACCTGTGGGATTTTTCTTAAACCTTACTGGACAAACATATGTCCTGTTGCTATGTGCTGGGAGAATCCCTATACTTACTCAATGATAGTATCTGTCACATTCTTATTTATGTACTTATTTAGTTTGGAATTTGCTTATTTATATCTGGTTTTTAGTATAGTTAACAATTTTATGCCTCTAAGTAACACGTCACTTATGTTAAATAAATGAACTAATCAATAAAATAATCAGAGAATATCCTCACTTCCAGTGAAATTAGAATTTCCTTACCTACCTTCTTTGCTCCCAATTTGACCTTTAATCTCCTAGTTTTCCCTGTACTCTCAGTATTTAACTACGTTCTAGCATCAATTTTTACCCTGCCCGGTCTGGTTCTATTTTAATGAGATTTTTATTATTTCCTCAAATTTCTCTGTTGGGAAAAGCCAAGGGGAAACGTCTAAAACTTCATCCCCAACCCCCATCTCCCATCCCTAAGACACATGTTGAAAATTATTTTTATATGTAAAGACTACTGATTTTTTGAAACAACAATAATAATGTATTATAGGTCTTAAATGTAAAGATAAAATATATAATGACTACATGCAGATGGTGTTAAATAGAATTATAATGTGATGTTTTATAGCTTGTTTGATGTCATAGAACAGTAACTCAGAATGGATTGTAATGTTAAGAATGCAAATTGTAAACACTGAAGAGAATACTAAGTGCTATAGTAAAAATTGGTAAAACAAAAATACATTATCCACTGAAAGTCATGAAAAAAGAAGCAAAGGATAAAGAAAAGATGGAATAGGAAAAAATTTTTAAACAGGAATTAAAAACCATAGTATCATGATAATAGATTTTAAAAACAGGATTTAAAAATAGCTCATCCATTCTTGTTAAATAATTTCTGGAAATTAGAAATAGAAGGAAAATTCCTATTCTTATAAGAGGTTTACAAAAAACACCTCAGCAATAAATTATGCAGAAAATATTCAATATAATTCCTGATAAACAACTCTCAGCCAACTAGAAATAGAAGGAAAGTCCTTTCATCTTAAAAATACTATCCATAGGGCTTCCCTGGTGGTGCAGTGGTTGAGAGTCCACCTGCCGATGCAGGGGACACGGGTTCATGCCCCGGTCCGGGAAGATCCCACATGCCGAGGAGCGGCTGGGCCCGTGAGCCATGGCCGGTGAGCCTGCGCGTCCGAAGCCTGTGCTCCACAACGGGAGAGGCCACAATAGTGAGAGGCCCGCGTACCGCAAAAAAAAAAAAAAAAGAAAGAAAATACTATCCATAGAACTGAATATATAAAACACTATAATTAATGATGAAATATTAAAATCTTTGTCCTTGGTGACTAAAAATGACACAAAGATTCTCACCACCATTTCTATTCAGCATTGAACTGGACATCTTAGAAAGTAACATAATTGAAAAAAAACCAAAAATATTGGAAAGAAAAGCATTCTTATTTCCAAATAAAAATATAATGTACATAGACAAAACAAAGACTCTACAAACTATTACAATTAATAAGAAAATTTATCAAGGCCACTGGATACAAATCATCATACACATAACACACAAAATTAGACTCTATGCCAGCAACAAACAGTAAATTAAAATGTTAAAAACAGACTCCAGGTAGCTTTAAAAGCATGAAATATAAATATATTTTTTTTAAAAAAGAAAGATGTGTCCAACCTCAATACAGAAAAAATTTAGAAGGAAAAATTAAATAAACCCTAAATACATTGAGAGATATAAAATCTTCATAGATTGAAAGGCTCAGTGTTGTGTTAGTTCTTCCCCAACTGATCTATAGATGTAAAGCAATTCCCCCCCAAAATCTAGTAAATACTTTATCTAAAATGCGAACCTAATTTTAAAGGTTTTTTGGAAATGTAAAATATGAAAAATAACCAAGACAAACCTAAATAGAAAAATAAAGCTGGTGGATTTATTCTACCATAAATCATGATTTATTATTTACCTGTAGAAACTCAAATGGTGTGGTATTGATGCAGGGACAAACAAATCTACCAGGGAATTGAAGAGAATCTAGAAATGGATTTATAAATATATGGCCACCTGATTTATGACAAGATGATACTGTAGTACAGGGGATAAAATATGGATTGTTAATAAATAATCCAGATCATTTGGCTAACCATGTGGAATAAAAAAATAATAATTGACCCTGTATCAGTTTCCTATGACTCCTGTAATGAATTCCTAGGTACTCGGTAGGTACAGACAATGCAAATTTATTCTCTTACAATTCTGGAGGCCAGAAGTCTAAAATTAGTTTAACTAAGCTGAAGTCAAAGTGTTGACAGAGCTACTTCCTTCTGGAGATTCTAGGGGACACTCTGTTTACTTGCCTTTTTTTTTAACTCCTGGAGGCCGCCTGAATTCCTTGGTTCATGACCCTTTCCCCACATTACACCTACCGTCTGTGTCTGTGGTCACATCTACTTTCATCAAATCTACCTCTGCCTAACTCTTACAAGGACACTTGTGATTACATTTAGGGCCCAGTCTAATCTCCCTGTGTCAAGATACTTATTCATATCAGCAATGAACATTACTGAACAAGTATTTGTTTGAATACATGTTATCAGTTCTTTGGGGTTTATACCCAGAAGTGGAATTGCTGGGTCATATAGCAATTCTCTGTTTAAGTTTTTGAAGAACCACCAAAATGTTTTCCATGTTTGTGGTTCTCACAAACAACGTATGAGGGTTTGAATTTCCCTGCCTCCTCACCAACACTTGTTATTTTCCATATTTTTTATTATAACCATCCTAGTGGGTATAAAATACTGCCTTGTGGTTTTGATTTCCATTTCCCTAATGACTAATATGACCTAATATTCTTGTTTGTCCTTTGTATATCTTCTTTGGAGAAATGTCTGTTCAAGTTTTTGGCTATTTTTAATTGAGTTTTTTGTGTTGAGTTGTAAGATACACACACACACACACACACACACACACACATATACATACAATGGAATATTATTTAGCTGTAAAAAGGAACGAAGTACTGACACATACTCCAACATGGTTGGACCTCAAAAATTTCATGCTAAGTGACAGAAGACATACACAAAAGGCCATGTATTGTATAATTACATTTATAAGAAACATCCAGAAGAGGTAAATCCATAGGGACAGAAAGGCGTTTGGTCGTTACCAGGAGCTCAAGGGAAGGGAGAATGAGAAGTGATTACTTAATGTGTATGGGGTTTCCCATACACATTATCATCGGGGAGATGATAACGTCTTGGCATTTGATAAAAGTGATGGTTGCAAAATATTGTGAATGTACTAGTCGCCACTGAATGATATATTTTGCGATGGTTAATTTTATGTAATACAAATTTCACCTCAATTTTTTAAAGTGGAAAAACTTAATAGTAGCTAAACTTGGGAGGCAGTAGAGACTGGAGGGGAGCATAAGAAGGAATTCTCAGGTGTGAATCCTCTGTTCCTTGAATTGGGTATGGGTTTTAAGAGTCAATTCGTGAAATGCTTCCAGCTGTATACTAATGATAGGTCTACTTTTGCATAAATATTATACTTTAATTAGAAGTCCTTAAAAAGAAAATATTCCAAAGTAGGTATGACTATTTCCATTTTTTTAAATATTGAAATAGCATTGTACAGCATCGCATGACCAGGTTATCTTTGGGCTCTGAAATTCCTAAACTCTTTCCATTTCATCATGCTCGAGAGCTCGAAACACATTTCTGTGGCTTTGTTATCATCTAGAAATTTTATACTGACCATTCTTCTCAGGCTGGCAGTCAAAACCTAAACTAGTCTGCAGTTTTCAAATTACTAACAAGGCTTTCTCATGAAAAATATTGAATTAATTAGACATATCTAAATATAGGTGGACTCTGAATACTATGTATGTTAAAAAGAAGCAGCAGAATATCAATTGATCCTAAGACAATGTAAAATAAACTAGAATATTGACTGGTATATTTCATTGCTAGTTGATCTTTTATCAACTTTTTCAACAGAGCTAGAGAACGTTAAATTTCTTTCCATAATGGATTATCATCTGGCCTCAAATTCCTTAAACACTTCTTTTTGATAGTTCAATTAGTCTATTATTTTTGTTTTATTTTTAGGGAATGGAACTGAACACTTTAGCTACTTAAAAATCTAAATGCAAAAATTATCTCCCAAAAAATGCACTGCCACGCTATTAACTGAGCACGCTATTTTCTTGCTAATGCAGTTGTTTAGATGAGAGTGATATTGTAGTAGCAGGATCCTCTCTGTTTCCTTTGTGTTGATTCCCACAACCCTATCTTAATTGGTAATGTCTCCTTTTCCCCCCGAGGCGGCTCAGCAAAAAGTAAAAAAAGCTGACAACCTTCTTGAAGTATTTGTATTGAATCCATTTTTTTTCATTGCATCTGTCATATATCTGCCCTGAAGGAATGGAATTACAGCTCTCTTGAAATGCTCTGCTTTAGGACAGCATTCTTGTGTGGAGATGAGTGGTCCCCAAAAACAGTGATAGTTACTTACTCTCTAATTTCTGCACCTATACAATCAGCTTGTGGGACACATACAGCACATACACACACAGATGTACATACGCACTTGTGTCTGTGTCTGTGACTATGGAATCTATTATATGTTTCCTTGAACATCTTGGGATTTTTATATGGTGTAGATGCTCTTATGGAGTGCTACAGTATTCTTGACTATGTACAAAAGTTCTTACCTGTGTTACCCACAAATACTAGGCATGAGGTAAAGACAGCAATTATTAGCAGGTGGATTTTAAACTATTAAACATGTCTACATGATGATAAATAATTCACACATAAGACTGACAAGGTTTTAGCAGTCTAACAAGTTTGCTCAGACAGGTAAATTTCACCTGGAATTATAACATAAAAACTGCTCATCATATATGCAAGAGTCTGAAACAATTTAGATTCTCAAGAACTCAGCAAATGAAGTCCTTGGAAACAGAGATTTACTTTCTTCTTTACCTCCTTATTCCAAGAGTTTTGAACAATAACTGAAATATATTGAGAACTTAATATTTGTTTAATGAATATATGAATATACATAGAGTAAAAGCATGTATGGAATGAAAATTGTTTTTTTATTAAGTTATATCTGTATTATACATCTTCTACACACAAATAAAATATACAAAACATAATGTTGAAGAGAATGCTAAACAACACTGACTCTTAATTATATAAAAGTATGTATATAATTATATATTTTTCATTTGAATCATATATTATAAATATATCATTGAGTGACTTTGGAAAAGTACCTCTAGTCTTAAATTCCCCTGTGTCTATTAACTCTTGAAACAATCTCAAAAGTTTTTAAGAGGGGCTTCCCTGGTGGCACAGTGGTTGGGAGTCTGCCTGCCGATGCAGGGGACGCGGGTTCGTGCCCCAGTCCGGGAAGATCCCACATGCCGTGGAGCGGCTGGGCCCGTGAGCCATGGCCGCTGAGCCTGCGCGTCCGGAGCCTGTGCTCCGCGACGGGAGAGGCCACGACAGTGAGAGGCCCGCGTACCGCAAAAAAAAAAGTTTTTAAGACCCAAGTAGATTCTGCAAAGGTAGGATGCAACCATATAAATTAGGCCCATCTTTATTTCACTTAAGGCCACACAAATAAGCCTTGCTTCTTCAGTCTGACAGAAAAGAAGCCAAGGTGGCAGTGCAGGACATTCTGTTTACATCACCAGTGGAATTTAGAGAGGTGAAGGAAGAGAGACCAAGGACAAAGAAGCGAATCATATCTGAGTTAAAGAAAACTACACATTGTAATATTTTCTCACATGTGGCTACAACTAAATCCCATACTATAAGAGAAAATACTATAAGAGAAAATAAATGTTTTCCTTGATTATTTAGTCTTCAGATTCCTCAACCAGTGATTCTCATAGATACTGAATTTTATTCGTGGAAAACATGTACCTCTGAAATTCACTATCCATGAACGGCTCACTCCATTCACTGAGCCACATTAACTGAAGATAACACTAAGCACAGTATTATCCACAGGAGACATACTGTCAGTTCCATTCAATAAAAGATTTATTAAACTTTAAATATTCTCATGGATGTTTAAATAGATGACATGGTTCACCCCTAATAGAAGTTGGAATACTGTGGGGAAAAAATGGATACCAAACAAATACTTGACATAGTTCATCCCTAAAAGTGATAGTATTGGGGGAAAAAGTGACATATTAGGTACTTTCAAAAGTAGGGGATAATCTAAGAATATAGAAATACAAGAAAGTGCTAAGTTGAATATAATCAAATGCTAAAATATGTCATATAAATAATAACACCTAAGAATAGCTAGGAGACAGGTAGATAAATGCTACCCAGTGTCCTAGGAGGAAGCTTCTTGAAACAGGAAACTATGGTTATCATTACAGAACTTAAAAACTTGAGACAGAGTTGTAAATCTTACATGCCAAGAAAAGAGAAGATAAATATGGCTAGCTGTGGGAAGAAACAATCTCTCCAACAGCCCAAACTTTCTGAAACCTTATTTAAAGCATCAAGTTTCTATCCCTTCCTGGTATGACTCCTCTGTACTGATATTACGGAATTCAGACTACAGGAAAGTAGAACAGTGGTAGTGTTTGTAGGGCATAACCCCAGCATCTAAACAGGGACTCTCTTCAACTCCCTCAAAACAAAAGAAAGGAAGAGCTTTATGTTAGCAATGTTTTGATAAGGATATATGTGCATCTCAAATATTATTACATGTATTTGAACATCTCTGAAAATGCTATATCTAAAGGCCAAATTCTGGTCCATATTAAACAGGGCAATCCACAATTACATTAACTAACATCATGTATATAGTTCAATTATAATACTGTAGAGGTAGATATCAATTTAACTTCTGAATTTGGTTTCTTTTGACTAAAATAAAGATCATTAAATTCAAATATGCTTGTGTAGTTAAAATGTAGTTCCAAAGTAATAGTTGTGACTGAGCAAAAGTAGAGCAAAACTATAGGCAAAAATTTTTTAGGTTTTTTTTTTTTAATTTTAAAAATCAGAGTATTTGACAAGTATTCTTCCCTGCTAATAACAGTCATCATTCCTGAAACATACTAACGAACTTGTCTACTTTTCCACTGATATTAAGATATTAACTTACTTTTCTCCAAAAGAGCATTTACTTAGGGAAAAAAAAAAAGCAATTAACAACATGAAAGTAATTTTTAACAATGGTCTCGCCATCATAGCAGTCATTATTTGATACCAAATTGTTCAGTCAGTATGTACCTGTTTTTACTTTGAAGAATTTTCTTCTCTTTTCTACTACTCTTACAGAAAGCATTTCAAAGATGCTTAAAATAATCCATAGTAAATCGCTTTAACTACGAAGCTTTAAGCCAATTTATTTTAGTAGATAAAAAGTCTGGCACTATTTGGTTTAACTTTATGTCTCTGCTTTGTCTCTGTCTCCTTTTGTCTCTGATTTCTAACAAGACTCTATATTATATTTAAAAACTTCCCTGGCATAAGTCCAGTTCTCTGGGAAGTAGATGCCGAGATGGAGATAGGTGTGGAAAAGGTTTATCAGGGAGGAACACTTGTGAACCATCACGGGGAGAAGCAGGATTGGGCAGGGGACTGATCAGACCATGATGAAGACCTGTCATTAGAGTCTCTCTCAAACCAAAGGTGAGCTTCAGAGTAAATCCTGCCAGATAAGGGAGTCCCACAGGGGGTGCAAATGTCTAGGACCTTTCACAATGGCTTTGCTCAGACAGTGGCCACCATCCACCCTGAAAAGCACATCCTCAACTACCCCTGCCTTGCTTAGGTACTGGGAGTGTCCTAAGCAAAACGAGATCTCTGTTTGTACAGCTGAGACAAAACCTAAGTTAACAGCTGGAGGATGTCACCTACCCTCTCCCTTCTCACAGCTGTCTTAATATAAATATAAAATATTTCCATAAATTTTCATCTTTTATTTGTAAACAAAGAATCTATTAAGTACATTTTTCAATAACATTCATAAAATTTTTTCTTTTATGAAGCAGTTCAGAATAGCTCATCCTTCCTTTAGATGTCTTTAGTCTCCTCTACTCATCCTTTGAAAGATAAATTTTCTATTATTTTTTTCAAAATGCAACTATTTTAAATTAATATCAACAAGGAAAAGGTGAAAGACTGAGGAAAAAATAGCTAATCATTTGTACTGTACTGATCGTTTGAGCAGTACCTTGCCTTTAATTGCAGGGGAAAAAAATGTGAAACTATTTTTAAGAGTAATTACCTGAATCAGCAGGGAAGAAAGCGAGCTCAAACTTGACATGTATGTTAGTGATGGTTGTAATAGAGTTTTCAGTTTTTTCCTATTGGGAATATGCCATCCCAAACCGGCATGATCTTTTCAAGGAAGCTCAAAAGCAGAACAGTATCTTCAAAGGTACGCATGTTGTTATCACTGGCTCTTGCTGTTTTCTATGAATGGGCAATAATATTCTCTATAAAACTAGCCCTTGGAAATTAAATGTTCTTCATTGAAAACACACAAGTCTGTCACAACACGATGTTTTTCATTGGGAACAATGCTGATCAGATGAAACGGCCTTCCCCTCCCACCCAACCACCACAATTATGTCTCTAAATTTAAAGAGAGATGCTAAATTTAATCTCTGATAAAGTATCACAGTAACTTCTAAAAGGGAATTAATTTGCTCACAGGAGAGTAGAGGAAATATAAGGTAATTTGGAAATTGACATGCTAAATACTATCTTGAAATAATTTAAGAAATAAAACATACGAAAATTTCTGTGGAAATAAACATTATACGGTAGACTTCCAAGGGAAATCCCTTGCTGTGTGCCAGAGATATATGCAAAGAAGTATTCAAAACTTTCCTCATGAATCCTATTTAGGGAAAATTAAAGAGGAAGTAATATAAGATGCCAATACAGTATAGGATTTGGAAGAAACCTGGAGAGCAAATATTTTGATATAAATAGAGGCCAAAGACTTGCAAATCAATCATCGCTAGGCACCATGCACACAACTCTGAGGAAAAGAGTGCTGGTTCTGTTACTAAACTGTTGTTTTTCATTGCTTTATATATATAAATACAAATATATGCATGTTTGTGCCATATTCACACTATAAATTAGTGATGCTTTAGAGCAGGTCTTGATATCTGGTAGAGTAAATCTTCAAGCTTGTCATGTTTCCGTATGAATTTTGCAATCAGTTTTTCCAATTTCCAATCAGACTAGCTTAGATTTTGCTTGAGGATTTTTTGATTTTATAGATAGGACTGGTAGAATCCTTATCTCTACATTTTATAGGTTTACAATCCATAAACCTAGCACATCTTGTGTAGATCATATTATTTCTTCAACTTACAGTTTTACAGTGGTGTCTTGTAAATTTACTTTAAGATTTATTCTTTAGCATTTACATGTTCTTATTATTCTAAACGGTATCTCCATAGACTGAAAAAAAGTATTTGCAATACATGCAACTAATAAAAGTTTTGTTTTATGGAATATATCAAGAACTCCTATAAATCAATAAGTAAAAAGTAGCTGAGCCAATGGAAAAAATGGGCAAGATATCCAAACAGGAAATGGTTAAAAGGATATTCACATGGACAGTAAGCATATGAAAAGGTACTCAACCTCATTAATCTTAATAAAAAATAATTAAAACCATAAATGGATAGCACTACACAGTTGCCAATATGGCTAAAGCCAAGAAGATACACATGGCAAGTATTCACAGGGATATAAAGTAACGGGAGCTCAAATACACTGTTGGTCAAAGTGTAAATGTGTACAGCCGTTTTGGAGAATTACCTGGCCTAACATTTAGTCAGATGCATTCATATGGTTTATTAGCATCTCACTTCCCATTGGCAAGGAGCCCAGCACTATGCTAGGACCACAAACATGATTAAACTAATTCCACAATACCATCTTTTAGGATTTACCTCCTTGGACCTTTCACATACCTATCCTGTAACAGTTAGAATTCAGTTAGGACGCATAAACCATACCGGTAGTTTGAATACTTAAAAAGTAATATTAAAAACATACTAATAGGGACTTTCCTGGCGGTCCGGTGGTTAAGAATTCGCCTTCCAATGCAGGGGGTGTATGTTCGATCCCTGGTCGGGGAGCTAAGATCCCACATGCCTTGCGGCCAAAAAACCAAAACAGAAGCAATATTGTAACAAATTCAATAAAGACTTTAAAAGTATTAATTACAAACAGGGGAAAACCTACCAAGGGAAAATAAAATCGAATTTTATAGAATAGCCTAGGGCTGAGAGAACTAGGCAAGGAAGAAACCAACTAGAGAAGAGGCTTCCTCCCCAAGGCTGAGATTCAAGCCTTCTTGGAGAGGGTGTGGCCATAACCCACTGATGCTTCACCAAGTTCCTGAGTTGCAAGGACATTAAGTCCCACTGTGGAGACAAGGCTGAGAAGTAAGAAACCAACTAAATGGTGAAGATGGTGCCAACATTGTCCCCTGGTAGAGCCGGCCCACAGCTAGCAGATAAATCCTGATGAGCAGGAAGCTTCCTGCCAGACTGCTGGGAGGCTGAGGCTGGTGGGCAGAACACCATGTGACAGGATGGGCAAGCAAACCTGCTGAAGGGCAAACACTGTCTTGGTGTGTACAATGCTGGCAGCCAGAGCAAGAGAGAGAAAAGTGCACCAGAACAAGGAGGAGAATCCACTTCCTCCACAGTATCTCTCCAGCATCCTTTACTGACAAACTTAACATCAGCTGACCAAAAAGAAATATTCATAAGTCATAAAGCAAGGTAAATACGGGTAGACTGGGAGTTGAGAGGCCACAAATCAATACCTGGCATAAGGAAGAATTAGGTGACTAACCATAAGAACTTCAGGAATAAACTAATACAATTAGAAGAAATTGAGTAAATGTGTAAGGATGTAGATCTTGAGAAGCCCAATCTACAGATCACATGGGACAGGCTTAGTAACACTTGGCGACTGACAGAGTCATCTCCTTATTAGTAGCAGAATCACACAAAAAGAAAGGGTCAAAGAGAATGGTAAGATTCTAGTAAGATGATGCAACAAGTCAGGGAGCAATAAATTTTTAAATCAAAGGGGCAGTAAAAGTGTCAAAAACTCTAAAGACAACAAGGGGAATTAGGACGAAGGAAATCCTTCTGCTTTTGGACAGAAACAAATCACTGATGTGTCTGAAGAGAATATTTCAGTGTTAGCTGTGAATTCTGGCCAGATTTCAGGGGATTAGATGGTAGTGATTGGAGGTTAGGCACAATGAAAAATGTGAGGTGACAAGAAATTAGCGTTTGGTATGCATTTCTTAACTCAGGTACTATATAGGCACTTTATGTAAAATATATTTTAAAATCTTCTCCATGTCTTATTATAATAGTTATTATTATTCCCATTTCATAGTTGAGAAAAACTGAGACTAAGAGGAATTTTTTTAATTGCTAAAGGTTTTGAAGTTCACTTGGAAGAGAACCAGGATTTATATCCAGGTTGATTGAGTACCTGCCAGAGGGGATAAACATATCACATGAAAGTAAGCCTCATGTGTAACATCGAGCTGACTGTGACAATTTGGATTTGCAAGGGATGGATTTCATGGAAAAGATAATAATGAAGCTTCTAAGAGATTAAATGTATATTCTTATGATAAAATATTAGTCATCTAAATAGTTAAAGATGAATCTAGAGTTTGTGCCAGATGACAACAGAAAAAAAGTAGTTTATGTTCGTTAAAATCAAAACGTTTGGTGTCCACTGAGTGTGTATTGGTCTGTCTCTTACCATCTCTATAATCCTAGGCAATTACTTTACCATCTGCGTCTCAACTTCATCATCTATATAAATAATATTATTTATTTAGTTTTATGGCAATTAAACTAATATGCAGAAAGCATTTAGAACAGTAACTGTCACATAGGTAGTGCTATATACATATATATTTGCTATTGTTATAGCATGGAGATACAGCAAGAAGATATCATAAAATATTTTAATTTTTTGCAAAGTTAATACAATGAAGCTACTTCAGGAATATGTTCAAAGAGACAATTTATGATTATTACGGATGTGTAAATTAGTGAATAGAAGAGTTGTGATATCCTCTAGGCTAATATAAAAGAAGAACAGAGAAGCTTAAACTTCTGTGTATATCCTAATCCACTTTAGCATTCTTACCAATTAATTAAAACATAGTTCAAACCCTACTTTCTTCCTCAATACCTCCTGGGTCTTCATTCAAACCTGGGTTAGCACTTCTCTCCTTTCACTTTTATCAAAACTACCTTATTTTAGCTAGCTATCGCTGCATAACAAATGGCCCTGAAACCTAACAGCAATAAACACACATTTATTATTCGGTGGGTCAGGAATCAGGGAGAAGATTAGATCATTCCTCTGGTTCTGGGTCATTCACAAGTAGGGTTGCTGGTTTTAGCAGATAATATATAGGAAGACCAATTAAATTTTTATTTCAGATAAACAACAATCTTAGCTTCTGTCCAAAGTATTGTATACTTACACACACAACAAATTTTACTGTTTATCCAAACTTCAGATTTAACTGAGCATACATTTATGTGGCAACTCTGAGAGACTTCAACCACCTCAAGGTTCAACAGGGAAGGTACTGTTTTCTAAATCACTCACGAGATTGGTAGTAGAATTTAAGGACTCCAGTTCTTGTGAGCTGTTGGTCAGAGGTGTCTTTCAATTCCTTACCATGTAGACCTCTCCCCAGAGCATCTCACAACAAAGCAGCTGGCTTTTTATCAGAATGAGTAAGGAAGAGAGCAAGAAAGAGTTCCAGGAAGAAAGAGTACCAGCAAGATGAAAGTCACTATCTTTTGTAACCTAATCATGGACGTGATACTCTTATCACTTTTGCCATATTCTACTGGCTAGAAAAAATTAACTATGTTCATCCCACACTCAAGGGTAGAGGATGACAGAGGTTATGACCACCAGGAGGTGGGGAATCATTGGGCCAGGTTAGAAGTTACCTACCACATCATTCATAATCTCTCGACCTATCCCTTTCTTTCCTCATCTCCTATTCTATCCCCACTGGTACTCTGCCCCAGTCACTGTGGCCCCCCACTAATTCCTTAAACACACCAAGCATGTCCCTATAGGGTTTTTTCTCTGCTCTCCTTCTGTTTGTAATACTTTTCTTCCAAGGCTAACTCCATCATTTCATTCAAATATTTTCTTATCTTTCCTTCTCAATGAGGACTCAGTATAAAACAGCATCCTTCCCCCACCTCTAAAGCCTAAATAACTCCTTTTCATGTTCTTATGCTATATATAGCAATATCACATTTTGGCATATCATTTAATTTACTTATTTAATTCCTGTACTGTTTAATGTCTCTCTGGTGGCTCCAATACAAGCTTCATGAAGGCAAAAATGTTTTAATCAATGTATCCCAAATGCCTAGATGTGTCTGGCACATGGAATTTATTTTGTCAATATTTGTTAAATAAATGATGAAAGAATAAATGAATATTACATTTATTTTCTACCTTATGAGATTTCAAACACACTAAGGGTAAGCTCTGAAACTTTAATTATTTGTATCCTTCTTAATACTTAGCACCTTGACATGAAAATGTCTGCATCCAACTACAAAATCGTCTTTAAGAAGATCTCTATATATTGACCTAAATTTGCAAGCATTGCATTTCTTTTTGCCTGTAATGATCCAAGTGACTTCAACGTTAGTTTATCAAAGTAGTTCTATAATGGGAAAACTTGGGCTATCAAGTGTTTTCGGCATATCAGCTGGAGAAAGCCAACTTAGAAAGCCATTATAAAATGAGTGAGTAAAATCTGAAATTCAAAGACATGGGTTATGAATTCAATTATTTAGGAAAGGAGCTCTTTTGATTTATACTTCATTTCTGTTATATTATCTAATGTCAGTTTTGGGTTGTATCACACCACTTAGTCCAGGCACTGCCTTGATTCAAATATATAATATTTCTCCATAAGAAAAAGAATACGCTTTAGCTTGGAAAAGAAAAATCACCCACCAGAAGTAAGCCTAAACGAAATGAATATATGGTATATAGGTTCCCCCACCGCCTTCCCTCTCTCCATCCCTCCTGGAAATCTGTCCATATTGAAGTGCCAACATGTTGGATCCTGCGGGTGCAAATATCTTTGTTTTAGCTCCCTCCCCGCAAAGTTAATTATATCCGAAGAACACCCTGTTTGCTAGCAGGATTGTAGTTCAATACGATTCTTCTTTCTTCCCAATCTTTTTCCCCCATTTACCTCTTCCTCTTGTCGTTATATACATTCTAGTGATTTTATCTTTACCATGTCCTGCAGTCATATAATTTCAATCATTTTTATCTAAGTCTTTCAAGGCTAACATTGATTGTGCACGTAACTAATTTTTAAATCGCACGAATGTGGGAAGGATAGCAAAAAATAAAAATCCAATATAGACTGAAAGAAGATGACATTTAATGGGGACATGAATGTAAATGTCAAGGGCAAGATGGTAAAGCCTGACTAACAGCATGATGTATGGGAAACAAAAGGTAGGGAATTTAGTTCTCTGCATATGAAATGAAGAATCAAAATATTAGGGAAATGATAAACATAGAGCTTAGACCACTTTAAAGATTATAATGTACATAAGAAGGGAAATAATAGTCACTCTCCTTTGGACTTGGAACTGTATTTTAGATAGTTCACTTAGGCTTGTAGGCCATACCTGTTAGGAGCTGTTGGCAAATACAAAAGATCTAGAAGAGAATAGGTGAGACTGCTTGAAATGATAGAATTAAAAATTAGCTGAAGAAATGGAAAATACTTATCTTGAAAACAGAAGACTTGAAGGAAACAAAAAAGCCCTAAAAATACTTAAATCTTTTTAATATGAGGAAAAGAGCAATGTAGAAAATTGTCTAGGTTGTCCCAGAAGATAAAATTGGATTCCACGAATGCAAGTTATAGGAAAAGAAATATCGCTTAATATAAGAAGGAACTAGGTCCTTAAAATTAGGATTAAATACCTGTGAGATAACCTTTCCTATCAGTTGTTCCCATCCATTGATGTGTTAATAAAAGTTTAGATGGTCATTTGTTTAGAGACAATTTTCTAAAACATTGTTAAGGGACTAGAAGTTAAGGGCATTTCTACTGGAATATACCCTGATGCCATGGTCTCATTCTGAAAACTTAACTTCAGTGAAAATCCCATGCATTGAAAATTTTCTGCTTCTCTGAGATGATAACATGATTCCTTCCCATTCATTGTGGCTTCATTTTTCTTGACACCACCTCCAACTTCTTCCTCCATCAGCTTTTTCCAAGACTCACATGCTTCTCTACCCAGCCTGACCTGGATGATCAGAAACATCACCTCTACTCTAACGAGGCCAAAATGTTTTCCTCTTTTAATTGTATTCTCTTTTATGCTTTCCAATACCAATTATCTATATTCTAACTCCAACAAAGATGATAAAAAATTGGGTGTGTGCATAATTAAGATAGAATTTATGAAAAGAACATTGGGAGATTTTTAAAGACCACATGGTTTCCTTTGACACTACAGAATACAAATCTTGTCTCACACAAAGCTGAGTCAGCAAAAACAAAGATGTCTTTACTCCAAAAATAAAAATAACTTTCTAAGCAGCCTTATAACAAGTCCAATCCCTTCCAACATAACACATGCGCCTCTGTTATCTGTGGTGGAAGATAAGCAGAAGGAACTTGAGTAGATGAGACAGATTGATGCTGCCAGCTAAGTCTCCATGCTCCAAAGTGTCTGGTCCACTCTGGTCTATATTCCATTTAGACCACAACTACACTTTTTCTTGAACCATGCTGAATCCCAAAACTCCTAAATATATTTATTGGCCAGGGTAAAAACAATACACAGATAGAATTCGCATTTTCGAAATTGCGTGAAAGTGGTCCAATTATATATGTATTCCTTAGATTCATTGCTTTGGTTGGGCTTTTAATCACCAGATGTTTTCCATAATTCACATAAAATAATGGCATGTGCAGATGTGTGATAATTTGAAGCTGTTCCATCATCAAATACTCTCTGGCAGTAAATAAGAGGAAAACGATTTTACAATTTCTGGCCCTACACAATTTATTACTTAGATCTCTTTGAGGATGGACTTTTAAATGATTAAAGCCTTGCATCTTCTCTTTTCTGCATCAGTCTTTCCAATCCTTAAACCCTGGTTAATCTACTTGCTCCTGTTTCTTGCCTGCTTTGGTCTCCTGAGCTCTGAAAAATGTGCTATTATAATGAATCCAATGGCTCCAAGCACTCCAACATGTTTATACCAACTAATATCTAACTTATCTCTCTGCTCTCCATCAATATATTAGTTTGCATACCTTACAGTGTTATTGGTTTCTTGCTAATTTTGCATTGCTGCCACTCACAGAAGCTCTGTATCTTCCCTATCAATCCCCCTCACTCAAACTTACTTTAAGGTAACAAGGTGTATTCAAATATGGCTTACGTCAGCTGCTCTTTTTCCTCAGAATCATGCACCTGTAACTCCATCCTCCTTCTAAGCTCTCATTAGCTCTCCTCCTTCTAAGCACAACACTTTCATTTTTGGTTCTTCAGACTTAAGGACATCTTCGTTGCATTGTTCTATGATTCTGTTCTACTGTAAGGGCCTGAATTGTGTCACTGAATTTTAAAAATAGGTCAAGTTGTACTATATTCAAATACACCTTCTCTTGGTCCCATTCATTTTCTCCATCATTTTTCTCCTCTGTCCAGTTTCAGGGTAGGGCAATGTGTAATTTTTGACTCTTTGTGTAATGGTATAAGAAGCACAGGCTATGTTGTTAAATCACCTGCTTCACTTCTAACACTACCACATTCTACGTGTTCCTCATTATTTTAATTCACTAAGATGTCCTTTTCTCACTTGCAAACAGAAATAATAGTATTTCAAGGATTAAATCAATTAATATATGTAAGAATCTTCAAAATATTTGGAACATATTAGGGCTAAGGTTGTGTTAGCCATTTCTAACTTTATTAGTACTTTTTCTTTAAATATGGGTTTTTATTCACTCTTCTAAAAGAAGCTGTTATGTATAATTGTAAATATTCTTTCTAAAATCTAAATTCTATGAAGAAATGCAGACAATGAGAAGTTTGGCTTTTTTATACTACTCACTTTGCTCTTAAAAATTTTAATACTTGGATATATAAAAGAAATATGTTAATTAGCAAAATTCTATTTTGAGAGTCTACAGTAATGAATATTATTTGAACATTGCTGAAGAATTTCCAAATATGAACTAGCAGAAAAATATCAGAGCTGTTCACATTCTAGGCATGTATCTCCTCACAGTTTTAATGTTTTTCTATATCTCAAAATCTAAATTAAGCTATTGCTGGGTAAATACATAGAAAGCAGAAAGTGGGTTGTCTAAGTAAAGTGTTTAAACTTCATACAATAAAGTAAAACATTTTTCATAACATGCAAAGTAAAAATTCCAAAACTAAATGCATGTACACAGGTATAGGCACATGTAGATACACACTTTTATTTTCTCACACATCTTTTATACAATACCTGAATTGTACTTTAAAAATTTTTAAATGCATCATAAACTAAGGAACATATATAACATAATTATTAATAATAAATGAATGTTCATATTTTCATATTATTTACATTCAGTTTTAGTAATTCTATAAGGCCATTTTAATCTTTGAAACTTAGGTAATTAAGCTACACTCTAAAAATGTTCTTCCATGTATTTATGTCTTGTTGATATTACCATCTCTAACTTTATGTTTCTAATCCACTTACTTTTTTTTCAGAAACACTGATTTGAATGATACCCAGTTTTTGAAATGTGTTCACCTATGTATTATTATTTCCTTATATTTCAATTAGATATTGTCATTGTTATTTTATATAGTCACTTTTTAGGTTTATCCACCATTTTCTTTTTCCTTATCTTGTCATATTTTACTTCACATTTCTTTTTGAAATCTTTTTTTCTTCTTCTCAAAGTACTTTTATTTTGGAATTTTAATTAGTAAGTCTCTAAATGTAAAACTATAAGTTTTGTTGTATACAGTATTTTAGAATATTATTTCATACTTATTCTGTCAATACACTGTGTAGAAAACATTTCATTTCTTTGCAGCTTCGTTTGCTTCCACTGAAAAATCTGCTGTCTGTCTATAATTGTCAGTTCTCCGTAGTAAATCTAGATTTCTCCCTAGGCACTTGGACCTTCTTTTTGTTTTTGGTTATCTAAAGTTTCACTGTGAAGTATCTAGGTATGTGTAACTTCATATGATCCTTTTTCAGATTTATTTTATTCTCAACCTGAGAATTCATGATTTTATAAATTCTAGAATGTTCTGAGCCATACTATTCTTGAGCTTCCTTCATTTTAATCCTCATTTTTCTTTCTTTTTTTAACTTTTATTTGCTCAATTATTAGATGCTTTACTTCATGCTCTTTACACTCTTAGACATTCTGCCACATTTTCAATCTCACGTTTCTCTGTGATTCACTTTAAGTAATTTCTTGACATCTACTAGCCACAGCAATCATTCTTTCCCAGATGGCTTTAAACTGATGTTTTATCCACTCACTGAAATTTTAATGTCAAACATTTGATCTTGCTTTAAGTACTGTTTGAATCTTTTAAAATATTGACTTGCCTGTCATGCCTTGTTCATCTAATATGTCTCTTTTGTTTACTTACACATAATTAAAATACTGGTTTTGCATTTTTCATCTGAATATTCTGGTATCTGATATATTTTAGGACTAATTTAGCTCTTTGTTAGGTCTACTTACTCTTGTTTATAGAGGCTTATTTTCTCATTTGTTGTGATTGTTAAGTGTGTGTGTGTGTGTGCGTGTGCGTGCACACATGCATTGTGTTACAAGTTAACCATACAAGGACCAGAAATGCATATGACTAAATTTCTTTAAAACATGGGAGTAAGGTCTTTCTAGCTAACTTAGAAATATAATTTCTCAAACTATGTACACGTGTGTGTGCACACATGCATTGTGTTACAAGTTAACCATACAGGGACCAAAATGCATATGACTAAATTTCTTTAAAACATGGGAGTAAGGTCTTTCTAGCTAACTTAGAAATATAATTTCTCAAACTACGTACAATATTTCTTGACAAAATATACCATATAGGAAATCAAACTGAAAAAATATTTGCAACTTACATAGCAGACAAAGCATTAACATCCTTAAATATAAAGAACTATTGAAAATCAAGAAGTAAAAAACAGCAACTTGTTAAAAATAAGGATATGAATAGATAGTCTCAGAAGAAGGGTGTATGTGAAATGCCCTTCAACACATCAAATATGCTCACTTTTACTACAATAAAAAATGCACATTACATAGTATTTTTCACCAGCTTGAGTAAAATTCAAAAGTTTGATGATACATTTTGTTGACAAGTCTGGGTAAAAACACTAACTCTTTTACTTTGCTTCTGGTAGTAAAAGTGGTATTTTCTTATTGGGATGGAAATTTGGCAATATGTAGCAGGATTACTTATGCATATACTCTGATCTATGCATCAGTCAGCTATTATCACAACAATACTGCATAAGAAAAGAATGCAAAATTTAGCAACTGAAATGAGAATATTGTTATTATTTTTTACCGCAGAATTGGCTGTGGCTGTTCTTTTTTAAGTTGTTTATATCCAGGCTGTGGATTGAGTTTAGTTCTGCTCTGTGGATGCCTCATTCTCCTTTACCTAGAACCTATCCAAGGCATATTCTCATGGTGAATCAACAGATCATGATAGACAAAACAACTAAGTACATTTAAAGCTTCTGCTTTCATATCGACTCACATTCTATTGACCACAGCAAATCATAGGGTTAGCCCCAAAGTAACAGAGCAAGGGAAGTATCCTCTGCCCCAAGGCAAAAGAAGGAGAGAGGGAGGGGGAGGGGAAGAGGGAGGGGGAGGGGGGGAGAG
>NW_020173042.1:116569-263014 GCF_003031525.2 Neophocaena asiaeorientalis asiaeorientalis
GATATTTACTGAGTAATATTTCACTTTATCAAAATATGCCCTCTTGCTCACAAATTTTCACATTCCTCCCACTTGAGAAGTTCTAGATCTGGGGCAGATCAAATCGGGCCCTCTGGTAGTGGCTAGAAGCAAGGAACTGTGTAAAGCCTAACTGGGTTATGTTATAGGAAACAGAGGTCAGCATGAAGGAGTTCTTACTGGGCCTGCAGATATGATGCAACATCATTTGTAAATTGTTCTTGCCCAAGATATAATCTGAATCTAATCAAGCCTGTAGACTCAACTTCCAGTTGACAGGAAATACAGGGGATAACAGAACAAGTTCAATGAGAAAAATAAAGAAACAAGCAGATACATTCAACATTTGTTATGAGAAAACTGAACCACACTCTTCAGAAACATCAATGTTATTCAAAAAATTGTTTAAGCATAGGAATGCTCTTAGATTTGAAATTTGCAGCAACCAAATGCAATGTGAATCCTTGCTGGGGATGATGACAATAAAAGTCATTGGGGGTTATTTGAGAAATTTGAAAATTGATTGACTATCAGATAATATTGTTAAATTACTGTCCCTTTACCACTATTTTTTACTTATACAGATACAGATGAGGAGAAAGTGTTCTAATTTTGTCAGAGGATATAATATTTGTAGTAAATGCATGCCGAAGCATTAAGAGAGAAAGTTTCATAATGTCTGCAAATTATTTTAAAAATGGTTCTCTACATATTTATAGAGAGAATGTGAGAGAGATGAAAAGTAAATGTAGAAAAATGTTAATACTTCTTAAACCTAGATGGGAAGGGATACAGGTTTTTAGTGTACTAGCCTTTTCTTTTTTTCTCCATTTTTGAAAGATTTCAAATATAAAATTGAGGAAAGAGTAAATAATATATAGTCAGTCTGTTCCATAACATTGTTCTAAGCATTTCTAAGTATCTTCCCTGAATGCTCATAAAGAATCAAGACTTAGAAAAACTTGGGCCTTGGTTAGACTGCACTGCTCTCAAAATGTTCCCTCCTACATAAAATATGTTTGTAAACACGTGGTTTATTTGCACCGTGACATTGTTAGCACTTTTCCTTAGGGTATACCTGTTATATCTTATTTCAGGCTTAGAAAGGAACCTCAATAGATTTTGAATCTTTTTCTTCCATATTTCACGCCTCTACCATCACGATTATCCATAGGAATACTGATTTACTTAGTGTTCTCGATATTTTAATTAACGTATCATTTCATTTTATTTATTCATTCTTTTTTGAGGGGAGGAATTCTCCATCATGAAGAAAGTGAACTTTTAATTCTCTAGGGAGATAGCAATCTCTCATTTTCAATTCCTCTTGGTAATTTTTCAGGGTTTTCTTTGTGTATGTGTTGTTTCCTCAATATTTTTTGTCTCAAAAATATTATAAGAATGTGCAGAGATAATAGCTTTTTATGCTTCACCTTCTTTCTTAGAATTTCCTTTCTTTTCAAAAGAAAGTCAAAGACTGAACATGATCTCTGTTCCTGCCACATATATTTGTAATAGATCATGTAAAAACATACACCTCAAAACATAGATTTATCATTCCTAAATACACAAGTATCAAAAAAAGAAGTGTGCGTGCACACACGCACACGAATCCTTAACACTTCTTATTAAAACTATTTTACTTACTGTAAAAAACATTCACTGAAATCAACGGGGACGGTTCTATCCAGAAATTTCCTATAAGTCATCTTTAGTCACTGAAAACAGACATTTCATTTATCTCAACATCATCACTAGGATTAATATTTAGAACACAATAAATTAACAAAATTTAGAAAGAATATTCTCAAAAATAAAACTTTTCTTGAATATGGGAATGAGTAACACACATAAGTATGAGTAACATACATAAGTAAATGTCAAAATATAAAAAATTATTTAATAACTTCAATATATTGCAATTTCTGGCCACAATTTACCTAGTGAAATTCTTGGAACCACTGTAGCCCAACTAAACTAATATAAAATGAAATAAAAATTTATCTTTAAAGACAAGCAGGTACTATATAATACCAATAGAGAGAGATATAGTTACTTCAAATAAGTCCCTGAAAATTATTCTACGCATCACTTGAAAACATATTTGTGAAAAGAAGAAGGAGGATGAGGAGAGGAAAGGAAGAAAATCCGTGCACACAGCTTTGTGTTTGATGAACAGACTTGATGTTATTGAGGACAGACTCTCCCTGTGTGCTACCTCATGCTGGGTAACTCTATGCTGAAAGAACCTTATAAAAAATATGATATTGCTTTACCTCAATTTCTTTACAATTCGCAGAGCATAAATACTACAAAAGAGCTGACCCATCTGTTGCAATTCCATAGCTGGATTGAAAGATTAATAAAATCATATTTAGAAAATAATCTGAGCTCCTTGAAAGACTGTTTCATACATAGAATATATGAAATATTGCCAGTGATCTGTCCCAGATTTCAGTAACAAGCAGTTTTAAAATCTTTTCTAACTTCAGTTCTAACGAAAAATCATGTACTATTCTTTAAACTGTGTCTTCTTAATAAACAAAAGCAAATGCTTCCAAATGAAGCAGATGTGTTAATATTCACCTAGGCTGAGGCATCTATCCTTTAGTAATTACAATTTTAGAAATCTGTCTGTATAGAATAAACAACAAATATTACCAAAGATCAAAGAAACAACTCAGAAAAATCAGCTAGTTGAAAGAACATTAAAATCTAATCAAACCTCCTTACTTGACAGCCACAAACACTGAAGCTCGAAGAAACTGAGACTTGAACACGGTCATGTGATAAGAGACAAAAACGGAATGAGTGTCTTGGCTTTCAATCAGCCTCTCTTTATGAATTAATAGATCATAAGTAGCTACTAGAAGGTGAGCGCTATGCTAGGGATACCAAAATGATCCTGCACACAAAATGCCCACAGTTTAGAGGGTGAGCTTATTTACAGATGAGTAGGGTAAAGCGTGATCCTTGTTTTATGTATGTATATTGTTTTATGCTTGAAGCACCACTTTAAACAGGTGTTAGTTTCATCTGGAGAATGGAGGTGGTACCTTAGATAACTTCACAGAGGCTTTATCAATACAGTGGTGCCGAAAGGGAGGAAGAGTCAGTAACTGATGATAAGCAGATTTTAATAGGAGCAGCAGAATGTGAAAGGCCATGCCCGTGCCTGCACCAGCCACGCCCTGGAAATGCTAGTTTATAAGGTAATATGAGGGAGACTAAGATTCAGATTGAACGGGAGCAAAACATGAAGGTTCTTGAGTGTTATGAAGAAGAGTTTGTCCTTTATTTTGTACACAGTGGACAGTCACAAGATCTAGGTACAGGAGAATAAGGTGATAGGTCTTGTAATTAAAAAAAAACAAAACTTCAGTAACAGAAATGGGGATGGGTTTAAAGACACATTAGAACATGTTATGTAGTTATGAATAAATACCCGAATGTAGTCCTTTATCAAAGGGATAATAATGCTATTTGAGAAATAAATTGGAGGAAGAAAACTAATCAATTATTTAGTATAAGTTAGAGGGAAGGCGAGTCACAGTTTTATACTAGTTGACTGGTGAACAACAGATAGAAAGAGAGTAGGAGGGGATGTTTGAAAAGAAAATGTATATGTTTAATGTTGTATATGTTGTGTTTGAAATTTCTTGGCCACATTCATTTAGGATTGCCTGGCAGAAAGTTAAGTATAGATGCTTAGAACACAGGGGAGAGGTCTGAGCTCCAGGCATATATTTGGAAGCAGTTAGAATATAAATAGAGATGAAAATCTCTTGAAGAAAGGAAAATGGGAAGGAGAGAGGAAAGACAAAAAGAGACAGAAAAGGGACTTGAGCTACATATTAAAGATTTTTTAAATTATTCTCTATCACAGAGTATGGGAAACTTCAATTTAATTGAAATTCAGTTTTATTAAAATCCACAACATGTTTCCCAGGTTAAAACATATGGTTAAATCTGTCATCCTGCCTTTTCACTAAATTCTACACCTAACACAGGGGAAAATTACGGTATCATGATAAGTATCTGGAAAACATGGAAATTAAATGAGTATCATATTTTAAAATGGCGGCTTACATATTTTATTTTTTAATTACGCTTATTAAGGACAATGCTCACTTCCTATTTCTTTCAAGAAACACCTTTCCAGAACGTCAGGAAATACTTTTTATTAAAATGAAAAAAAGACTTGTTAGAAACGGAAGACAGTATTTGAATGCCTTAAGCAGTCTGATTCACCAACTAACAAAAATAACAAATTTATCTGCATCAAAGTACAGTCTTTTATTACTTGTCATTTACTACAGTTATCTTTTTTTGGTAGGGTTTATGTCAAAAACTCATTAAAATGCAGTAACAAACATAACAAGCTTGTCATATCAGATATTCTCTCCTCTGTTAGTACCCTAAATGAATAACTTCAAGGAGAATAAGTTTGTGTCATAGCTTGCATTATATGTCCATAAATATTCCCAGGTTAAAAGAAACTTTTCTATCTCTAGAACATAACATAATTGAAGTCACATATAAAATCCAGTGTGTTATCTACGTCTAATGGAAACATTTGCTTAACTTCCCTCTGTAAATTTCTCTCTCAGGGTACAAATAATCACCTCCATTCTTATCTTCTGAGGAATGATTACAAAATTAATCTGAAAATTACAGACAAAAAGTCTAATGAAATTAGAGTGATTGCCTAATGCTCAGTATGATTAGTAGTGGTTAAAATAAAATGATAAATCAGCAACATTTACTTCTTTGAAAGCACTGAAATTCATATTGTGGGAAGATGGGGTAGGACCCCTGATACTGAACTTAACTGTTGTCACATCTTAGAGCATCTATCACCACATTCCTCCTACTTTTAAGATCAACTCAAGCAGAATCTGTGGTGGAGCCCAGGGATGTGATTTTATATATCTGAATGCCCTACTTTTCCACTAGATTTTAAGCAAAACAAGAGAAGAAAATGTAGTTTTCTCTCCATGCCCTGCAGTCTTCCTATCACCTGGCACATCACTACTACTGCTGATACTGCTGAGACCACACTCCCTGGCACAAGGAATTCAGGGATCCATGAACTGCTACTCAGTTTGGGGCTCTAGGGGGATCAAAGTCATCTCTCTGGGTCACAATTACTACAGTGTCAAGCAAGGAGGCTGGATTTTTTTAAATGGGAAAGCATTTCCCTACACTCAGAAATATATGACTCTAGTTATGAATTCTTGGTTAGCCAAACTTTTAATAGACAAATTTAAAGAAAATTAGAGTCTAAATTTCTTTCTGTGTAGGAAACAAAGTCTGTGAAGAATTAGTTAGAAGAAAAATGTCTTATTAATAAAGGAAAATAAGCATATCATTTATTCCACAATTCTTGATTTTGCCTATTTTCAAAACGTGGAAAGTTCAGAAATATAGAGGTAGACTGTAAATAGCACACTTCACGCTATTATTTAAACAAAATCACTGTTTAAAAGTTTTGTCTATTTGCAACTTTCATCACTGAAAACGTTAATATTCCTAATACAGAAGGGAATTTTCTTTGCTCCTAAAAATATCAAAGACAAAAAGTAAATCAATACTCTAACCCAAATAAGCGGGAGATAAATTCATTACACAAGTACATACGTTCAAAATAAATCCAAATGGCCATTACATTTATGATAAAATAGTTAACCTCGTTACAATTAGAGAAATGTAAATCAAAACACCCTGAGGCCATTATCACCTGTCAGATTAGCATAAAGGCGTACATTTGACAAAACACACAATTGCATAAAGCTGTGACTAGGCCTCATTCTCAGAGTGCTGGCGGGGTTGCAAAGTAATACAGTCTCTAAGCAGAGGAGTTTGGCAATATTAGCAAAATTATATACATATTGACCCTTTGATCCAGAACTCCTACTTCAAGACATCTACCCTAAAGATACAGTGGTAAAACCATAAAATGTCACAGGCACAGACTATTCGTTGTGGCGCTGTTTGTACTAGCAAAACTGAGAGGCAACCCAATGTCTATCAATAGGAAATTAATTGAATATATTTGTAAACTGTAGAATTAATAAAATATAGAACAACCGTTACCATGAGGATTTCAAAATGAATAAAATATACCTCTATATACAGTTAAGGAGATCACTCTACCTTGGATTGTTTATTCAAAAAACAAAGAGGAGAGATTTCCAGATTGTGATCCAGTATCAAAGAAGCTTAGAAGTCACCACTCTGTACTAAGAAGTAAATGCTAAACAGACTGAAAAATCATCAGCTCTTCTTAGAACTGTAAGAGGAATGAGATTTCCGGGTATAACGCTTCCACCCAAAATTGGAGAGACAGGCAAATACAGAGAAGAATAACTTACCAGAACAGACACCCAGGGACCTGAAACATCTGCAGGAAGCAGTGCCAACGTAGGAAAACAGGCTTTTGAAACGACAAGATGCTTGTGGCTCAGTGTAGACAAGTCTGAGTGATAAAAACTCCAGGGGAATCCAGTCATCTGAGATGGGGGACGAGGGCCTCCAGACTTTTGAGTTTTTCAGTCTCCTGGGGTTCTACCAGGTTCTCACAGTGACTGAGAAAAATCCCCTTGTGCTTCAAGCAGGAGGAAGGGAAAATGAACCACTCTGAAATACGCCAGAGCATTTTGTCCTTCTTAACACAGCCTGCCCTCTAGAAAAACTAACCAGAGCTTAACCGGTGGGGCTTTTATCAGAGCCTAAATGAGTGGGAGGAAGGGAAACACCCAATCTCAGCTGCCAAGGCTTCCACTAGAAGGAAGGAAAATAACAAATTACAGCCCAGATTGCCAACCTGACCCACCTGAGCAGGGAGAACAAAATGAGAAACACTTGTGAAGTTCACGCACCAGGGCACAAGCTACTGAAAGACTGAAACATAATCATAGGACAATAGGAGGCTTCTCTTCCCCCAGCCCCACCTCATCATATTATTGAAGGCCTATTTACAGCAGTTTGTTTTTCTTACCCAGTATATCAGGCCTGGCTACCAAAAATATATATTACATGCAAAAAAGCAAAGGATAGAGCTTGAATAGGCAGAGTAAGCGTCAGAACCAGACACAGGTATGGCAAGGAAGTTGGAATATAAATCAACTATGATTAAGATGCTAATGGCATTAATGGAAAAAAAGTAGATAGCATGATAGAATAGATGGAAGTAAATGTAAATGTAAGAGTTGAAATCTTAAGGAAAAAACCAAAACAAAAAGAAATACTACATGGGACTTCCCGTTTGGCTCAGTGGTTAAGAATCCGCCTGCCAATGCAAGGGACACAGTTTTAATCCCTGGCCTGGGAAGATGCCACATGCTGAGGAGCAACTAAGCCCGTGCACCACAACTACTGAGCCTGCGCTCTAGAGCCTGCGAGCCACAACTACTGAGCCCAGGCACCTAGAGCCCGTGCTCCACAAGAGAAGCCACCACGGTGAGAAGCCCACACACCACAATCAAGAGTAGCCCCTGCTCACTGCAACTAGAGAAAGCCCACACGCAGCAACGAAGACCCAACGCAGCCAAAAATAAATAAAATTTAAATAAAATAAAATAAAATACTTGCAAAAAAGTATTACAAATCAAAAATACTGTTAACAGTAATCAAGAATGTCTTTATTGGGCTTATTATTACATGGGATACAACTAAGGAAAGCATCTGAGTCTGAGGATATCTCAATAGAAATCCCCAAAGCTCAAAAAAAAAAAAAAAAACCTGAAAAAAGACTGAAAAAAAATTCCCAGAACATCCCCAAACTGTGGGACAAATACAAAAGGTATAACATATGTTTAATGGGAATACCAAGAGAAGAAAGAGAAAAAGGAACAGAAGAAATATTTGAAACAACAATGACTGAGAATTTCCCCAAATTAATATCAGACACCAAAGTACAGATCCAGAAAAGGACAGGAGGAAGCCAAAAAATAGACAAATAGATCAATGGAACAGAATAGAGAGCCCCAAAATAGACCCCCATAAATATAATCAACTGATCTTTGACAAAGAAGCAAAGGGTATATAATAGAGCAAAGATAGTTTCTTCAACAAGTTTCAGAACAACTGGACATCCACATGCAAAGAAATGAGTCTAGATACAGATATTATATCCTGCATAAAATAACTCAAAATTGACTACAGACCTAAATGTAAAATGCAGAATTATAAAACTTCTAGAAGATACCATAGGAGAAAAGCTAGAAGACCTTGGGTGTGGCAGTGGCTTTTTAGAAATGACACCAAAACACAATCCATGAAGGAAAGAAAGGATATGTTGGGCTTCATTAAAATCAAGTGAAAATCAATTACAGAACACTGTCAAGAGAATGAAAAAACAAGCCATAGACTGGGAGAAAAGACTGGCAAAAGACACATCCGTAAATGACTGTAATCCAAAAAATTCTTAAAATTCAATAATAAGCAAACAAACAACCCAATTAAAAAGTGCACCAAAGAGTTTACTAGACACCTCACCAGAGACATACAGAAGGCAAATAGGCATATGAAAAGATGCTCCACATCATATGTCATCAGGGAGATGCAAACTATAACAACAAGGCTATACCGCTACACACATCTCACCGTGGCTAAAATCCAGAACACTGACAACAGAAAAACCTGGCAAGGATGTGGGGCAACATGAACTCTTCAAACATTGTGCTAAGAATGAAAAATGGTACAATGACTTTGGAAGACAGTTTGGCTGTTTCTGACCTAACTAAACATATTCTTACCATATGATCCAGCAATTGCATTCCTTGGTATTTAGCGTAAGGAGTTGAATGTCCACATAAAAGCCTGCACAAGGATGTTTATAGCAGCTAGATTTATAACTGTCAAAACTTGGAAGGAACCAAGATGTCTTTCAGTAGGTGAATGGGTACATAAACTGTGGTACAACCAGACAATTAAATATTATTTTGCATTAAAAAGAAATGAGCTATCAAACCATGAAAAGATATGGAGGAAATTTTAAATGAATATTACTAAGTGAAAGAAGCCAATGAAAACACTACATAATGTATGATTTCAACTACATGATGTTCTGGAAAAGAAAAAAATCTATGGAGGCAGCAAAAAGATCAGTGGTTGCTAGCAGTTGGGGGGAGGGATGGATGAATCCTAATGTAAAGTAGGGACTTTGAATAACACTGATGTGACATGTAGGTTCATCAACTGCAGCGCCTTTACCACTCAGGTGGGGTATGGTGAGAAGGATGAGGCTGTGCATGTGTTAGGGTAGGGGCTATACAGGAAATCTGTGTCTTCTGCTCAATATTGTTTTGGATATAAAACTTCCCTAAAAAAATAAAGGCTATTAAAAACATGAACAAAGCAAGAGGAGAACATTTTCATTGTGTTAAAATAAAACAATGGTAGTTTAAAACAAAATTAATTTTAGATAATGATTGTTTATGGAGAGGTGGGAGAAAACAAGGTGGCATATACAGGGATAGAAGTTACGCTTCTTTTAATATATTATTTCCATCAACCTGAGTTTAAGACCACGTAAATTTTAGGTAAAAATCAAACTCTAATTAAATAAGCAATCCCTAAAAACATCAGAGTAACGTGAAGCAAATGAATTGACTTGTATAATGAATTGCTGGTATAATCAAAGATAGAAAAATATTTCAAGTGAATTTAAAACATAATTATCTTTACATCGCTAGTGGGATACCAACTAAAAAGAATAGGAACCCTAAATCACATTAAAATTATTTGGTTAGAAACCTAATTTTTGTTGATATTGGTATTGTTAGTCTATAACTGTTGTCTGTATCTCATGAAGTGAAAAAAATGGGTAATTATGGAATTTGTTCCTAGGAGAATCTAAGATTCCATCCTTGGAGAAAAGAAGGTTGATATAATTTAATATGATAAAACAAGTACGGTAAATTGTTAATAGTGTAACTTAGGGTATGTATATACAGGTACTTACAACAAATGTCTTTCAAATTTTTCATAATAAAGTGTGGGGGAAAAAAAGAAATTTTTCCTACCCAAGGTCATGAAAATATTTCCCTGTTTTCATCTGGAAGCTTTTTTGTTTTCTTTTTGCCTCTAGGTTCCTAATACAGCTTGAATTCATTTCTGTGTAAGTTATAAAGGTTCAAGTTTCAGGGGGTTTTGTTTGTTTGTTTGTTTGTTTTTACCATACAGATATCCGTTAATCTGCCACCATTTATTGAAATGCCATTCATTCTCACCAAATTGCCATGGCGTCTTTGTACTAAATCAGGTCTTCGTATATGAGGTCTACTTTTGGAATGTTTATTCTATGCCATTGTGTTCCATTATACTGCATGACTGTACTTGTCCCAATATCATACTGTCTTGATTACTTTCACGTTATAACTCTTGAAATCTGATAATGTAAGTTTGCTTGTTTTTAAGTTTTTTCAGGATTGCCTTGATTTTCCTAGGTCTTTTGCATTTCCAAATTAATTATAAAATTGGCCTGCCAACTCCACCAAAAAAATTGCTGGGATTATGAGTGGAATTGCATTGACTCTATAAATTGTATTGTTTTACAATAATAGCCACTGTTAGGTTATATCATAGTAAGCATATTGAATACATATTTAATATCTATTTTCTATTTTTATCCTTGTGCCCCTAAGAGCTACTTTTAGATTCAAAAAGTAAGGTACTTTGATATTAATCACCTTGTCCAACATTATACAACTGACAACATAAAATAATAATGGTGTCCCAGATATTTTCTTCATCCCCCAAACTATTACAACAAATTCTACAGTAAAACAATAAATTATTCTTTACCATATATTTACGTTATTGGTTAGGGGAGAGAAGGGATCTCAATTTAACTTCATAGTGTAAATAAATATATAGATTTGAGTGTTAACACTCTCTTAGTTGAGTTGGAGAAACTCTGAAATCAATGTCTATGGTTTTAGCAACTTCAAAGAATTAGCCGAAGGTAATTTCCCCAGTTGCCAGCACTTGAATTTAGGCCTTCTCATTTTGGACCCTAAATGTGGATATGTTTCTGGTTTCGATGAGGAGCAATAAAGTAGGATATCTACGTGGTGTATTGATAACAGTTATGCTACATATTTGGAAAAAAGAAATTGGTTCTAATGGCTAGGAAGGAGCCACATACTTTTTTTCTGTTAATTTCTTTTATTGAATCACATTTAATTTTAGCATAATATTTTTTCATTTGTTTTCTTGTTTCCTCATCTTGCCTAATTTTTTTTTTTTGCGGTACGTGGACCTCTCACTGTTCCGGCCTTTCCCGTTGCGGAGCACAGGCTCCGGATGTGCAGGCTCAGCGGCCATGGCTCACGGGCCCAGCCGCCCCGCGGCATGTGGGATCTTCCTGGACCGGGGCACGAACCCGTGTCCCCTGCATCGGCAGGTGGACTCTCAACCACTACGCCACCAGGGAAGCCCTTGCCTAATTTTTATATTAACTTTTTTCTTCATTTTTGTTTCCTAATTTCTTAATTTTTGTACATATTTATATTTGAGCTCAGCCAAATTTTTAGTTTTTATTCTTACCTGTATTATTTTTCACTTTAATTTCCCCCTTATAATTTCCCTATTTTCCTTCTCATTATTTGATTTCATTTATTTATAAGCAATATCCACTTAAAATAATCCCATAGTGAAAACTACACAGAAAATAAATGTACATAAACATTCGCTTTTCCAGGGGAAAAAAACCCAGAAAAATATAAAAGGCAACATATAAGACAATATTGTCTTAATAAAAAGAGCTCTTATATATAAAAAGTAACCTTAATTTTGTATAATATGATAATCAACTTATTGTAAGATGTTAGTTTTTTTAAAATGCAAAGAAGAAAAATTTCATGCCAGGCTTTGACCTGCGCTTGTGTACCACGCACCATTTCAAACCTTTGCCTGTATTAGCTCATCCAGTCCTCACAACAACTCAGTGTAACAGAGACATGTGTTTTTAAATGTGCTATAAACAAGAAATGGTAACAGTCAATATACTTGAAATTGTGAGGAAAAGAGATGGGATTGTATTAAATGAGAACCTAAAGCAGATGGAGTGAAAGAAAAAAAGAGGCAGAATATACAACAAACACAAAAGTAATTTCAGAGCAAGAGTAATGCCTGGGATCTTTAGGATAAAAATGAAGAACAGATAAGGCAGATGCCTTTCTCCGCTTAAAAATAACCAATAACATATGAGACCATGCCAGATTTCAGTCATAATTGGAGAAATCTTAAGTAGAACTAGATGCCACTTCTCACTTCTTAAATTGTTGATACTGAAAGTATATATTTAGCAGTGTTAGAAAAACATGGGGACCAGGAACACGCATTCATTCTTAGAGCTAATGTTGATCAGCATCGACTTCAGAGAGCAGTTTCATGATATGGATCTAAATTAAAGTGTCTCACGTGCTTTAGCTTATCAAGTCTACTTCTTGGTTTTAACCTTACAGATACACTTAAAGAAGTTTGCAAAGAAATAGACACAAGTTCATTACTGTGAGTTGTATATAACAGCAAAAAAATGTATTTAAAAACATAATGTCTACCACAGGGGAATAAACAAATCATGGTGAAGCCATTCAAAAATACATGTTTCCTCAAAGATGGCTCAAGTTTAATTGAGGAATGAAGTCACTTCCAGATATCTATCCAATTGTATTTTTGAGAAATTTTCCTGCTAAAATTTATATAGTTTACAGCATACACAGATACCACACATTGAAAAAGTAAGGTAAGTAATTTGAAGCAATTCTATTTTCTCTTTTTTTCTGAAATGACAGAACATGTAATAATAACAAAAATACCAAGAGCATATGTTGAGCTATGCCAGGCTTATGTAATGATTACCATTATTAATTCATATAGTCCTTATACCAATCTTCTGTTGTGGGTACCTTGTATCCTTAACTCTCCTGTAAAGTAAGAAAATGAGCCATTCAATACAACATCATTTTTGCATCAATCAGATGGACGTGTATAGCTAGAGAAACAAAAGCAGATGGAAGTGCAGGAAAAAAGTTCAAAATCAGTAGAGATAAGAACAAACCTAGACATTCCCCAGGCTCGGAACCTACAAAAGGAATGGGCAGCAGGGGCCCTTCAGCCATCTTCTAGAAAGTAAATAAGTAAAAGACAGCTGAGGCATAAAGGAAACAAGGCTAAATTGTTGGAATCCCACAGAAAAATATTGAATAATTACTGATGTCAGTAAAAGAACAATCTTAATAGAGATCTACAGTGTAAAGTTTGCCACACGATTTTAGGCTCAGTTTTTCACAAGCTTGAAATAAATAAATAATAAGAATTATAGAGAACTGCTGAAATTATGGTTATGTACTCAGAACAATCTTCTGTTACTTCTAAACCAAAAGTATCAAGTTACTCTCTTCATTTTTCTTTTCTTTTTCCGCTTGAATGCACTGTATAGTTTTATTCATTTCTGACTGGCAGAAAGAAATTTCAATAAATTATGATTGTCACTTTATGAATTTTCAGAACATCTGAGTAATGTAAAATGATATGTTTCAACAGAGAAAATGTTTCAGGTACTGTGGAGACATTTTCAATAGGTTTAGTGGGCAGATGAAAAACAGTATTTCAAAGACTTTTCAGTATGAAATACCCTTCAGAAAATGACTGCTCAAGTGAAAATTTCCCTATATAACTAAGATAACCTTCTTTGGGGGTCATCTAGAGAAAGAAACTGGAGGAAAAAAAACTTGTGTGAGATGTAAATGTTAACTACACTCTTTTTTAAATAGTTTTCAATCTCAGTAGAAGTCATAGAAAAGAAAACTGGTTTTCCTTTTCTCTTCACGGTAATGTGTGCTGGCTACAATTATTTATTTCCATGTTTGTCCAAAAGGGAAACGGAGGAGATGGAATCTCAATCTTTCTTCCCTACGTTATGGTGCCAATTTTGCTACTGCAAGTGAGAACTCAGTAGCTTATGGGACCACATTTAGAGATAAAGTTAAGATCAGATGCAGTATCACACTGTATTTCCTGAGCTAAGTGGACGCTGGAAGCTGCCATAGGCTCCTCCCAGACAAGCCCAGGGCTGCACATCACAATCGGTACTAAGAAAGAATATAGGAAAAGCAGCAGTGGAAGATATTGGCCACTGCCTGACTCTGTTATTAACTTTGGGAACATATAAATAGGAGTCTATTGCAATTAGAGTAGATTTATTTAAAAACCTTTCAAAGATGAGTTTATATACATAGAAAAAAATCTGTATCAATGATAAAGAACTTATCTTCAAATGAACATAAATATGATAAATATGTCACAAATATGATAACAAAAATGTGCCCTTGAGTTTTCAGAATAATTTCTCCTTGAATAAGGAGTTCTCAAAATAAAAATTTAATACTTCTTCTAGGCTCTTCAAAATCCTGCTAGAAATTATTGTACTATACTTTTATTACAAAGACCAACTTCTTATAAGAGGGCAGGAAGCTAGAATTTTAACAAGAATTTTTGAAAATAAGACAAGTTAAATCCAAGAAAAATAAGTGAAGAAATATGGCTACTATTATTTAGCTATTTGTATATTGAATTATTCCATAGTTTAACAAATCAACTGACAAACCAGCAACACATGTGTCGGAGAAAGTGTGCAGGGTATGAAAAGAGCAAATAATACATATGTATAGTAGCATTAAGTTTGCTGGCCCCCTCCTGTTAACACTTCTGCTGCCTACGGATATGCCTTTTTCAATATGAGTTTCAAGAAATATGCCCTGCTGGGTTTCTAAAATACTATACGTGTTCATAAAATGGACAATTCTTGAGAAACAGATGGATTCGTCCTGTTATATTTTCTAAGTTTTTACCTTGTAAATTCTCCCCAAATTAAGACTCGTCTATTTCTTTGCAGCAGGATAAAATAAGAAAATGTCTGTTGTGACTTTTTTTTCATATTATCAGTGAAAAATCTATCATACTGATTTTTTTCTTAGTTTTAAAGCAATATAATTATTTAAAAGAGAATGGTTTCTCATGAAGCTGATTAAATCTCATTTGATCTATTCTTAAAGACTAAATATTTAAGGTCAATTAATAGTATAAAGGCTGAAAGTATCTAGAGTGAAACCGAATTAAAAACTAAGTAATAAGATTCCCAGATTCTTAAGCCATAGCATATGGTTCATTAAACATCAGAGAATATTTTAAAAGGAACAGTGTTAGATATTTTGAGGATGGAGAAAAACTATTTGATGTGCTTCCATGACAAGCTAAATGATATAAATATATTTCGAGAAATAAAAATTGGTGGGAATGTCTCACATTGTCATTTTGAGAAATCATTTCCTTTTATTCATTTAGATAAATAAACATACCAAGTTAAAGAGAATACTAGGCCAGAACTTGAAAAATAATTGTAATACTAGGCATTTAGAATATAAATAAGGCTTTCTCTTCAACTTTTGTGAGGTTGAAAAAGCATCTCATAAGAACAAAAAACTGTCCAAGTGCTGAGGGAATGAAAACACTGAATCAAAGAATATGACCAGTGGGAGTGATCTCCCACTTTTACTGTTAAAGAGAAAAGAAGGTAAATTCTCTTCCTGAGAGAAGCTAATGCTGAAAAAATTCATTTTAATCAGGTGATTATGTGGTGTGATGGTTTACAGACAATTAATTTAAAGAAGTCAGGGCTTCCCTGGTGGCGCAGTGGTTGGGAGTCTGCCTGCCGATGCAGGGGACACGGGTTCGTGCCCCGGTCCGGGAGGATCCCACGTGCCTCGGAGCGCCTGGGCCCGTGAGCCATTGCCGCTGAGCCTGCGCGTCCAGAGCCTGTGCTCCGCAACGGGAGAGGCCACAACAGTGAGAGGCCCGCGTACCGCAAAAAATAAAAATAAAAATAAATAAATAAATAAATAATTCAAAAGAGAGAGAACATCTCCCACACGTCGAATTCTGGGAAGGTAACAAACACAGTTCCATCCCATCCTCCCTATCTATCTGGAGTAGCACAAGAACCAAAACAGGTGAAGTCTACTAGTAGAATAAGTGTTGGTCCAGGGGGAGAGCCGAGGTTATCAGTGATAAAAGAGAGGGTCTGCGTTTCCTGGAGCCCTTAAGTCTGTGTTGGTTACTTGTTAGAATCAAGTGAGGAACTATGAAAAGTACTGATGCTGGGGTTTCAATCCTAGAAATTCTAACTGAGTAGGTCTTGGATGTGACCTGAGCACTGTGAATAACCCAGAATCCCTGGTTTTTTAAAAAATCTTCACCCAACTTAGAGAACCACTGCTTGAGGCACAGTTTATGCTTTCCAGGTTCCCTGCAGAGTCAGGTGGCAGAATCTTGTAAATGCCCTGAGGACAGACTTTCAACAGTCACTTCAATGCTGGTGCTTCTAAACTGACTCTCCAATTCCACCACCCATGGAATAGGGAACTACCCTGGATGTCTAGATTTCTTTCAATTTCTGACGATGGCAGGAAAACTCAATTCAGCAAAGCCCATCTATTACTGATAACCCTCAAGAAAAAAAAAATATCGTGTCCTTACCAAACTAGCCAGACTCCGGTCAAGAGGCTCTAGTAAAATGATACAAGATGGCAAAAGAAACAAACTAACTAAACTAAACTAAAACCCCACATCTAAGGGAATCAAAGCCTAAAGGATGAAAATCAAGCTGAACATCTAGAAGAAGGGGTTGCCTTTTCATTAGAACTGAAGGAAAAGAGTCCAAACAAAATTTAAAATATAATAATTCTTGGGGTTATGTAATTAGAGCCCAGAAGAAAGACTTTACAGAATTTTTTTGTTTAAAATAAAGTTTCTATAGATGAACTGTAAGAAGAGTTATCATTGAGAATATAATTAGTGGTGGATTGGAAAGAGAGACAGAGACAGACAGGAATCATAAGGGAAAAATTATGAAACCTGATAAAAATCTCAAACAGATCAAGATAAATATAAAAAGAATTTTCAATGGGGCATTCTTCAAAATTCTGCAAAAGGGAACAAAAGAAAATGAAGAGAGCTTAGAGGGTAATGATTAACACAATAGATGAATACTCCCCTCAGCTGTGGAATGGTTTGCCTTATAAGACTGAAAGAGATCCCTGAGTCACAAACAGAATTCCTAACAAAGCTTACACACGTGCCAACATACTCTGGTTGGAAGAGTATGGAAGAATTCCAGACGTGGAAGAATAAAGAAAAAAAATCTTACAGATTTCTAGACTAAATGTGGAGATGAATCAAACCCGGTTGAGATTTTTCATATGTAACACAGGGAACTGGGAAGCAATGGAAAAGTTTGAGAGAGAATAGTTCATAGAATGGCTCATGAGACAGTGTTCAAAATCTAAGAATCCAAAGAAATAATCCATCTCTCTGGGTGATTAGAAAGATACTTGTGCCTATGCACGAATTTGGAAAATGTGTCTACCCACGTTCCGTATTTCCATACTTGAGAAAGGACTTGAGTGAAACAATAAATGGATCCAAAGAGACACCTGAAGACAAAGAAAGACCAAAAGTAAAAAGCATTGAGGGATGAATATAACTGGGAACTTGTATTAATTTAATTAAGGACAAGAGAAAACATGATGATAACATATTTTGAAAATAATTAAATGAGCTCATCAAATCCCAGGAGTTGGAAGGAAGCATCTGAAGAGACTAAAGCCATTTCTAAGTTCTCAAGTGGTTGCCAGAGGGTTGAAAGAATTTGGTGGTTATAGTAAGGTGGAGACTATAACCATTTCTCTTGAAACAATATTTTTAATCACTTTAAATATCAAAGTGTAGTGTATCATTTAGTAGGACTTTTAAAGTCTATTGATTGGTTAAAAAACAAACAAAAAAAAGAAATATGGGCTTCCCTGGTGGCGCAGTGGTTGAGAGTCTGCCTGCCGATGCAGGGGACATGGGCTCGTGCCCCGGTCCGGGAAGATCCCACATGCCGCGGAGCGGCTGGGCCCATGAGCCATGGCCGCTGAGCCTGCGCGTCCAGAGCCTGTGCTCCACAATGGGAGAGGCCACAACAGTGAGAGGCCCACGTACTGCAAAAAAAAAAGAAATATAATGGGGACTGTTCCGGAAAAAAAGGAAACTATTCTTTTAAGCAACACAATTTTCAAGTATTTAAACATTTATTTTCAATATCACACAAATCTGTGAGACACAGTTATTGTTTTTTGTGTTTTTGTTTTGCAGAAGAGTACTGGAAATACCATTAAGTAAAATAGCTTTTGCAATATTTAGAAAACTAATATTTAGCCACTCGGTGTATACCCAATTCCATAAGACATTTAAGCACTTGCTCTTAGGAGGCCCTAGAACACCAAATACTGCATTTCCTGAGAAAGAAGGAAATTAGGAACAGCCTGAATTATATAATCCTTTAAAAATGGATCCCTCAGAATAGGGACATGTCAGATAAACATAACACAATTTTAGCCTGAAAAGAAACTTTGACAAATGCTACTGACCTGCCTTTTTTGGTTCCGCTTTAATCTATAATAATTAAATGTTTTAGCTATTTGAATATTTGGGAAACATTTAGCTCAGTCCCATTTGCTCCCTGAATCAAGGTTAGAGGCGCTGTATGCACTGAATTTTGTTCCCTCAAAATTTGAATGCCAAAACCCTAACCCCCAATGTGACTGCATTTGCAGACAGGGTAACTTCAATTAAATGAGGTCATTAGGGTGAGGCCCTAGTCTGATAAGAAGGACAGACCAGAGCTCTTGCTCTCTATCTGTACACACACAGAGGAAAGGCCCTGTGCGGCTACAGCAAGAAGGTGACCATCTAAAAGCCAAGAAGAAATGCATGCCCAACCACCAAACCTGAGGGCACTTAGATCTTAGATTTCCAGTCTCCAAAACTGTGAGAAACGCTCTCTTGCTTAAGTCACCTAGACTGTGGTACTTTGTTATGGCAGCCCTAGCCGACAAATATAACCACCAACCTACTACTAGAACAAGTATCTACAAGGTTTTTCTACAAAGAGATAAATAGTAAATGTTTTCAGCTTTGTGGTTCATAAGAAAATGTGTCAGCTACTCAACTCTGCTGTTACACTGTGAAGGCAGTCGTAGATAATATGTAAATAAACAGGTATAGCTGTGTTTCAATAAAACTTTATTTAGAGGAACAGGCTGAAGCTGTAGTCTGCCAACTCCTGCTCAAAAAGCTTCTCTTGGTAACAATACCATGTATCAAAAAAATCCCAAGAATTTGCTTCTGGCAGACACCCGAAATCTCCAGTTCTTAATATTACCAATGGAACTTAAACATTTCTTACCAGTAAACTGCTCATGACACTGGAGAACTAAGAACACTTCACTGCAGCCCTCCTGCATTCTTGTCTGAAATGGCTTATTCACACATTCTCCTAATTGTCCTTCTAAAAATGCCCAAACAGTGGCTTCTAATCCATCGTATAGTTTTTCTCTTTTTTGAGAAACATCCTTAATCAATTATGTCCAAAACAAGCTACGCTTTGCTTGCTTCCCTACTTTTAAAGCCCTGTAAAATACTACCTGCCTTCCCAAGTTAGAATGTTCCTTCAGAGCCTTCTCAGGCCAGAAATCCTCAAAAAACAAACAAACAAACAAACCTTTTAAAAGCATACGCTGGCTATGCACTGGTGACTGGTGACTGGGACCTTCCACAGACATTTCTGCAAACAAACACCCTCAAGCACATTTTTTAAGTTGACTTAATTTTCTTCCAAAGAATTTCTTGTCATAGACTCCTAGCTCCTAGTGTCAAAATTCTACCCCTTCTTCATTTCTCTCAAACCCCTGTACCAATAAGCTGGGCTAGGACTTTGGCAGAGGCAGCCAAGTAAGAAAAACCAGGATTGAGAGATACTGAATTTCGTTCTCTGCAGGGTTAATTATGCCTTTCCTACAACCCTAATCCATCAGACTTCTTCAATATAAGTCAGCCTGAACCATACCAGGCCCTCCATAAATATTTATTGAATGAATGAATTGGAAGCACAAGTTCATGTTTTAAATGATGTAAGATCTGTAGTCCAGGAAAGATCACTTTGCCCCTTGAAAACAACTCAAGCACAATGGCTGCTGGAAATAGGAATTTTTAACACAGAGAGCATTACTGTCAACCATACACTTTTCTAAGAGAAAGGATAGATGTACTGAGAGAGACAGTCTGTCTGATACCTCTCCATAAATGTTTACAAATCAATGCTCTTATTATGACTAACAATGTAGCAATGAATAACCTTGTACGCATTTCTTATCTTCCATGGACAGGCAGGCAGGGCTTCCAGCTCCTTGCTTCCTGTCTGTAATAGGATTCGGCATTCACAGTCCTCCCCATGAGCCTTTGCAATGCTTCCCTATAGGTGGAGTATATTTCATTGTCCCGATGACTTTAGACTTAGTCATGTGACATCTTTGCCCAATAGAATGTGGGCAGAAGTAAGAGAGTGCTAATTTCAAGCAGAGACTTGAAGTCCACTGTGTTTCCACTAAGCCCCTTTAGCTTCTGCCCCTGCATTAAGAACAGCATGAACCCGATAGCAGGAGATACTTCAGCCCTGGTCCAGGAATGAGAAGGTCCCAGACAGACCAGAAGCTGACCTGCTGCCCTCATGTAATTCAAGCAGTAATTAAATGCTTTTGTTGCAAGCCACCGAGATTTCCGTGCTGCTTATTGCTGCCACAAAAACTGAACTAGCAGAGTGAGGCTAAATTTCCAGAACTGAGACTTCTGGGTCAAAGGGTAAATGCAATTTTTATTTTGATAAGTATTGCCAAATTTCACTCCATAGCAATAGTACCATTTTGCACTGCAACAACTTATCAGTATATCTATTTCTCAACAGACTCTGCAACTGATCATGTTAAACTTTTGGATTTTTCCCAATCTGAGAAAGAAGAAATTATATCTTAGTGTCCTTTATATTTGCCTTTCTCCAGTTAAGTCTGAGATTATTCCTCTTTATAGTTTAAGGCTCCTGTGTTTCAGAGGATTCTCTGTTAATACCTTTGTACATTTTTCCTTTGGTTTGATAGTGGTTTCTTCTCAGTTTCTAGATGCTGTATGTGCAGTAAGTTTGGTCCTTTACAGTATGATTGACAAATATTTTCTCTTGTCATTTGACTTAGCTTATCATTTTGTGTTTTTTTTAACCTTAAATTCAGGTATGTTTTGTTTTACTTTAAATACCTAAATCTGTGTAATCTTATGGTTCAAATAGAACAGAAATCAATTGGATCTCTCCTAGCTAGATGTCACCAAGTGGTAGAAGAAGCAAATGTGGTAAATAAAGTATGTTTGATAGAGCTGTTTGCTGGGTGTATTCTACTAGGGTTAGCCCTTTCATATATGAGTTACATATTTCACAATATAGAGATACCTGGGTTTGATAAGTCCTGCTTTACTATTATAAACAAGATTCTTTTCTTAGGATAGTCAAACCCAGGTTTTAAAAAAATCACATTTTTTTTTTGTAGAATTAAGTGCTACGAAAACATGGTCCTAGCCAAATCTGAAAAGAATTAAAAGGAATAGCAATCATTTTATATGGATGAATAAGAACAAAAATAATAAAAAAGTCACAAAACTTGCTCCAAGAAACACACTGTAGCAGAATAATCTGATTAATAAAATATATATACCTTATTTTTTGCTATAGGTTCATCACAAAAGAATGAAAAGTATATTAGTCAATTTCCCTGCACCTCTTTCCTGCTCCACACTCACAGCCATAGACAATAACCCAGTCTCTATTTTCCAGAATAGTGAATTTTTGAAATATTTTAATTAGTCTGTACTTTAAAAATTGCATTGTATGCTCTCTCACACATTATTTTAGGTTGGAATCTGAAATTATTCATCACCAGTTTAAACACTTACACTATATTTTTAGCTATTAATAAAAATAAATGATTTAAATAGACCTGTCCATATAAGTGTCCATTTAAGGTTAAATTATGTTGGACATAATTTGTGAATACTGCAGATGAATGTATTACTCTGTCGACTCATTCAGTTCTCAATTTCTTGAGACTATGGGAAAATGAAAAAGAAAAAACCCACAAACAAAAAATCTTACTGAGCCTTATCAAATGCCTTTTAATTATACTGTTAGTCTTTGACCTCAACACACCTTGATTAACTCAATATGTTCAGAAAGGTTTGGGAAGATTGAAATACTGTTCATTTCAATATGTCTTTGCCAATAAATGTTTTGGATAAAATGTTTTAATCTCATCACAGTCTTTATGATATATGTTTGTCAAAACCTGGACATACGGATTTACCTCATCCAGTTTGGAAAATGTCAGCCATATAAGCTAATTGGAAAAAAACAGTCAATATTTTCCAACTGATCAGCCAGATCAGAATTCTTTCTGTCAGAGAAAGTCTGACTTCATTTTTCAATTCAAATAAACATATTAATATGCATTCCCATGACAACCAGCTTGTTTCTGAATTCTAGTTCTAAGATAGATAAGACAGACTCTTCCCATGAATATCTTGGATGGGTGAAACAGTGTGCTTCTGCCACCTTCAATATTTCTTACAGAAGCTCCCTTGCTGCTTCTTTCGCAGGACTCTCTCAGGAGTAATTAATTCTTTCACGATAGTTGGTGAATGAGAGAGGGAAGTTCTCCAAATGAAAACTGTCATTGTTTCTCTACTGTCCTGCTCTAAAAAAATATATATATATATAAATCCCAACAAACTATCTGTTTCTAAGGCCACTTTAGAAACAGAAATGTACATGAGACAGGGACAGATAAGGCTGCCTTAATTAAAGGGTGTCTTTCTGGAAAATAATTCTTATTTCAAACCGTCACTTTGTTTTACACCCTAGCAAATCCTCTTTTGATGGCACAATCTCAGGCTGATAAATCTTAGGAAAGAACAGGTATGGAATTTGAATTTCTAGGATATGATTTACTGAAAATACTCTTTGCCCTTCGAGCAGTATGGGTTTGAACTGCTGGGGTCCATGTATATGTGGATTTCTTTCACTAAGTATGTACTACAGTGCTATATCTTCTGTAGTTGATCCTCAAATGTGGAACCTTGGATATGAAGAAAGCAGGAATACAAAGGCTAACTATAAAACTATACACAGATTTTTGACTGTGTGGAGGGCCAGTGGCTCTAACACCCATGTTATCCTTGGACCAACTGTGTACTCCTTGGAATGTTTCTGTGTACTGCAAAAAAATCGCCTCTGCCCAGTTTTTAAGTCTATTATCCCAAAAGGTAATATTTCTTCTTCCTAGGGGAAACTTGACAGAAATTAAAAAAAAAAAAAAATCAACTTTTCAGACAAACCAGATTACCTGAGAAGGGGGAAATTTCCTATTTCAGTCTCTGATTTTCTAAAATAAACTAAATCTCTCCTTGTAGAGAAAAGAATACATTGCAGCTAATATAATCCCATCTGACTCAGTCTGATTACGTGACGTAAGACTTGGTCTATAATATTGAGGCAGGCTCTGGGGAAGGTTGTGTGCCTTCCAAAAAGTGAAACAAATAATTGTCATATACGGAAGATTCTTTCCAAAAATTAGATACTCAAGTCGTAGGCGTTTGAGCAGCAGCTAAGACACTATACCAAGCTGCCTCAGTAATAGTATTGTTTCGATGTTGAGAAGATTAAAACTTGAAGAAATGGCCGACTGTCCTCCTTGAGTTCTCGCATTCATTCTAGCTGAATTACATCTCAAAGAAAAGACTTCAGGAAGAATAAAAAAAAAATCAAAGAGAAAGATTTATAGATTAGCCTTGTGAATTTCTTCCAGGGGGATTGAATTTTTATCTATTCTGGAAAACTGGTACAGAACGTACCAATATCCCCTGGCTAGGGGATATTGAAATCCAAGAAGCATGGACCTGAACTAGTACAGTAGGTACGTGGAATGTAAACACTGAATGGTACTCCAATTCAAGCTCATTCTAACCACACTTGATTTTGTTTTCACTTTTTCCAACTACTGAAGATGATGAAGGCAGAGGAGTAAGAACAAATGACAAAGAGTCTCCGTGAGTCAAAGGAGCCAGCCACAAGGATAGTTCCAGCCTGGACCTAAAACAAATTGGGAATTAATCTAGTAGACCAGAATCTGATTTTTACTTTGTTGGATTTCAACAGGATTAGTTTAGGCATCTATGCTCAGGGCATGTGGTGAATGGATACTCTTAATAGCAATAATACTACAGATGATAATAGGAAAGGCCTATATGGAACTTATACTGTGCCAGACACTTTCTAATCATTTTTACACTCATCACCTCATTTAATCCATGCAACAACCCTATGAAGTAGGTACAAACATGGGCTAAAACAGGTATCCTTCCAAGTCTGCTGAGGATGTGATGGCCAAGACACGTGCAGAGGAACTGTGACATGAATCTCTATCAAAATTTGGAATACCCTTATCAAGTGACTGAGAAGGAACATTTCAGAAATAATCACACTCACTTGAGGGAGGTACAAATGCTTCTTTTTCCTCTTTTCTTGTGAGAAAGATGAACATTTTATGGGCGCCAATAACCACCAAGGGAAGCTACTACTTGTCAGGCAAAAGGAAGGGCTGTTTTGGAGCTCTTGATGAAATGGAAGGGAGTGAAGGCTATCCTGTTTCCACAAGAAACTAGGTTTAGGAGGAATTTTAAAAACCTTTTTCTGGGGGTACACTAAACTGGATCTTGGAGGTGAAAGAGATTAAGGTCAGAAAGATCATCCAATAGTGTGTAACTGGAAGAGTAGAGATTGGCAATCCTCATGGCAACCCTTGCTGTGCCACCTGACATGGCTGCCGAGCAGATGCCATTCGATCCCATCTTAGGAGAGGAAGCCCACAAGATGAGCAGGCACGTCCTCCAACCCAAATGGCAGAGCCCAGAGAATCAGGAAAAGGTGATGACTATGGACTGAGAAATCAGCTCACACTGTCAAAACTGAATCCATTTGTTATTATATCAAACCAAATAAAGCGGCTCTCCTTCAGGAGTCATGTATGCCTTGTTCTTGCACAGTGCCCTGGCACGTGGCAGAATTCTCCATACATTTATTTACTAGGTGTGGTTAAACCTTCAGTGTCACAGAATTTCGAGCCTCGCAATGGTCCTGTAAAGGAGTGGATTTCAAATGGACAACCTTGGCTTGAGCACTCAACACCTCACTGACAAGCAGATTGAGCTAAGAATCAGATGCAAATTTGCAATATTTTAGCCAGTTCAGCCTCTCCAGGACTCTTTAAGAGTCAAAGGCTAATACGATATTTAATTACTCACGGGAAATTGGCAAAATTTAATCAGATACTAGTCTGGGAAATTTTTAATTGTAAAAAATTTAAATCATTCAGACCATAATCTTTGATGAAAATGCAAAAAAAAAAAAGACGACATATGACAAAAGTTGAAACACAAAAATGTCAAACCTTTAGAAAGAAAAAGAATAAAACCTTTAAAAAATTCAATATCGATGAGCTCACAGTGAGATTACCAAACCCAAGCAAAAACAACAAACACTTTAAAATCACAAAGAAATTCAAATATTAAGGGTTTTTTTTTTTTTTTAGTGTTTGAAGAAATAGAAGACTGCAGTTTTGCTATTACAGGGGAAGAGCTCTATGATTTCTGAGAAATATCCTTCCCCAAGGCCCAGACTCATGGACTGCTTAATGCCAAGGGTAGGACAAGAAAACAGAAGAACATCTCTGGTTCTATCATGAGCCTTGTGCCAAAAACATTAGTCCAGTCTCAATCCACCACTAAATGAAGAACAAGAGTGTGGTGCAAGCGTTCCTCTAGTCTGATGTGAACAGGCAAAACTGACCTGTGTTATTCCGATCCCAAGTTTATGTCACTCGACTCACTAAATAGTTGCTCAGCAGAAGCCTTCTAGAAATCCTTCAGATCCAGGAACATCTTAATATAAACACTTGCTAGAAAAAGTGGCTATATTTTGGTAAAAATGTGGGGTGCAGGTCCCTTAAAGACATATGTGCAATGTGAAACGGGTCTCCAGCGAGGGGACGGTCAGTATTTAGGGATATTGTTAATAATTTCAGAGAAGAAGTGATATCTGAATTCTGCTCTTGAGACATTTTCCTGTGAACAATTCCTTGGAAAGTGGCTCTGCAAAGGATCAAGGGGAGGATGCTGAGGTCCTAAAAGTAGCAGAACCATCTGCTGGGCTAAGAGTTTGTGGAAGATCACCCTGCCCACACTGCCCAGCTCCATCCTGGAAATGCATTAGACTGACGTGAGAGAAAAACAAAACTTGATTGTGCTAAGAGACCGATTTGGGGGTTGCTATTACAGTCAGTGTCAGCTTTGCCTACTTGTACTTTTCTTAAATTTGATTGATAAGGTTTTCTTTACTCCATATTTCTCCTTTTACTATTTTAAATGCTATTCTCTATATCCATTCTGCAAATGGTTATTGATATATCATTTTTAACAATACCCAAAATAATTGTTACTAGGCTTAAGCATATCTAAAGTTAATCAACTTCAATAACACCCCTGCATACACACCTCTGGGCTCCAAAGAGTACAAGGCTTAGCTCCATTAATTCCTTCTATTGTATATCATATTTCTCCCCTATTTTAGCTTGCTTTTATTATACCCCTTAAATGGCATTTTGTAGGTTATAATATACAGCCAAGCCTTGCTTACATTGGTCTAGATGTTTACCAATATCTTTTCTATTACTTTCTGAATTTTATGCCTTCTTTCAATGGGAAATTTTCCAAGGCCCTGATTAACTTTGAGTTCCTGTTGAAAGGATTTATGTTTGCCTGTCACCTGTGGGTGCTTTCAATTCCAGACTTCTTTGTATTAATTTTTCTCTTTGAGGTCTTCGTGGGCCACACAGGTAGGACAAATATGTACTACAAAACTATGCAAGGGATCACTGGTGCTTATAAATTCTCAGATGGAATGTTTTTTCTTGTCCCCATCTAGTTTAAGGGTTAAGAAAACAAGTTTCTGTTTTTTTTTTTAACATCTTTATTGGAGTATAATTGCTTTACAATGGTGTGTTAGTTTCTGCTTTATAATAAAGTGAATCAGTTATACATATACAGATGTCCCCATATCTCTTTCCTCTTGCGTCTCCCTCCCTCCCACCCTCCCTATCCCACCCCTCTAGGTGGTCACAAAGCACCCAGCTGATCTCCCGCGGCTGTTTCTTCTACCTTTTTGTGTGAAAGTATTATTTTGTTTTCACTCTTATACTGCAGGTGTAGCCTTGGGGTAGCAGCTTTGTAGAGAGACATTTTGTCAGATTCCCTATTTTCTGTGAGCTCTGGGGTTTATTTTTTGCCCCCTTTATTCCACAAAGTCTTCAAAGTAATTATTGAATTGCTTCAAGTTTTGACAGAATTGCCCATTGAGAGAAGGCCTTTGAATACTCTTAATTTCAAGTTCCTGATTTAGTTCCATTTCTGGGCCCTTTTCCTTACATTTATGCCTGCTTGCCATTGGGTTTAAAAAGAAAAAAAATTTAACATGACATCGTAGATCAACTATACTTCAATAAAAATTTTAATTCAAAATTTTGGTTGATTTTACAAGAACTGTTCTACCTAGTTTTCTTTCTGAAAGTATAGTTTCTTCTACTTTTCTATAGATTTAGTTGTAATAGATTAAGGATTTCTAAAAGTGTTATAGAATGATAATTTTCAGGTTATTAATATAATTATATCTGTCCCCAAATGACTTAATTGTATCATTTTTTTCACTTTTTTCTTGCTAAAGATATCAAAATAAATCCAATGCATAACATAGCCACCCTTCTAAGAATATTCACCCATTTCCCCCCACCCCTAACTTCCCATACCCCTCACAAAACCTCAAAACTTAAGTGGTTTTTTTTTTGGATCCAATTTTTCTCTCTCTTATTACTCTCTCTCAACACCAGCAGGCCACTGTAGCCTTTCTAAATTTTCTTAGTGTTCCCTTAACACTACCTGAGAATACATTTTCCCAGCATCCCATGCACCTAAGCAACAAGCATGTAATCCCAATCAGCCAACAAAATGCAGAATGAGAATTACTTAAATGCAGTTCAGTCCTGAGCTATTCACAAAGGTAGATGGTGAAATCAAGTCTTAAGAAGGTGGCAGCATAAAAATATAACACTGGGGGCAGAAGTGGCAGGAGTCTCTATCATAACCATGGTACCTTAGCCCTGGAGTAGTCAGGTGGTGACACAGGGTCAATGTTATGCCTCTTCTGCTCCCAAACCTGATTCTTTGGCTCTTCTGGATGAAGAGCCTTTAATATTTTCTTTCCCTGTCGAAATATCCTTTAATATTTTAATATTAAATATCCTTTAATATTTTCTTTCCCTGTTTAAATCATGTAGAATGGGTTTCTCTTGAAATCTAAACTCATGACTAATTCTAGTATTGTTTTTCAATCCTGGCTACATACTGTTATCAACTGGAGTATCAGCAGTAGTATTGCTCCTAAAAGTACCAATGCCTAGGATTCATTAGGATTAATGAAATCAGAATTTCTGTGGAAGGGCAAAGGCATTCCTATGGTATGAAATTTTCCTAGGTGAATCCAAGAGACACTCAGAGTTGGGAAAGACTGTTCCAGTGGATATGTACAATATAAAGAACGCCAGAGTTATATTAGCAAGAGGGAAAGCATGATGAGTACTGGGTAGGTAGTTTACCAAAAAATCCTTTCAATTACACCCCACCTGAAAACCAGTGAAGAGAAAGTCATTACTTTGTTTATAAAAGATCTTTCCCTAAATATTAAAATAAAATGCATGTTACTGCCCTTATTTTCAGGCTCTGAATATTCATTCTAATTCTTACGTCCTTCAGAGGTCATTTCTTCAACAAGTTTAACCACAAGTGATATGAAAGAAAGTGAAATTGACCTTGAGACATTTATGAATAATAATGAACTTAGCTACAACTCATGCCAATTTCACAGGGAAGAAGGCTTAAGCCATCAATCAGGAAGATACTTTTTACACTTACTTTGCATTTAATTCTTAAAAAGGAAATTTGGTCAGCTTGCTTGCTTTTTATTTGTTTTTTAACTACATCAGAAATGAACCGATGACTTAGAAAACAGAGAAGGAAATATCACTAATAGTTGTAAACTAAAGTATAACATCACCACAGAGATTTTCAAATATGTACCTGATCAATTCAATTTTCTACACAATTTTTAAAACACATTGTATACATGTTTATTGTTTTAGTAAAATTCTACCAAAACTCATTCATTTATGTAATAAGTATCTATTTATAAAGCATAGAAAATAATTTGTTTCTGTTATTCTTTTGTAAATATATTAATAATTACTTTTAATCTGTTGATTCATTATTGGTTTGCTTTTACATATATAAAAATATTTCCAGTTTAAGCTACTTTTGGAAAAGAAGTTCTATTTGGAAAAATTAAGTGTAAAACATCTAAAATGCTTTTTATATTTCAATGCAGCCTTACAAAAAATGTTTATTATAGCTTTGAACTGTAGAGTAAAATACCTTCTAAGAAAAAATTTTAAGTGATTGGGGTATAGCCTCCACCTGACTAAAGATTAATGAAAATGCAAAACAGGTTTCAAGTATCTTAAGGCTTGCGTTGATCGTTGCTGAGATTAAAATAAGATCTGGAAATAAAATGGATTCTTCTGGGAAGAAGGCTGATAACTTAAAAAGAAGTTGGAAAACTCTACTGAGTGAATGATGAAAGGGTTTGGGTAATATAAGTTTGTGACTTATTGAAATATAAAGTCCTTTTGGACTTTATTTTTTAAATGTGTATCTGTTTAAAAAAATCAAATATTACCAAATATTTTAATGCTAAAATCCCTTCCCCACATCCTCTTAATATAAGTATATTCTAACTTATAGATAAAACACTGATCAATATTTACATTATTTTGACTGTCTAAACATGGTTTCTTGTGATACTAGTTTATTATGTTAACAATTATTTTCTTGTGTAATGTTCCCCCAGGAGTTAATAATTTAATCATAGCTCCATAAATAAATTTCTATAAACTTATTGTTCAAACTAGCCATATACCAGTCACCAGTGTTTTCAGTATTCTTTATTTTTTTCCAAATGTTCAAAGGCTTGGTATCATTGCTTTATTTCTCACAGCCCTTTCTAGTAGAGCCTTTTTTCTTACTATAATAGGCTGATCATTGATAATGTTTTCCTGAGCCAGATCCCCTTTTCTCCAGAACTCATATCTTCCTTTTCCTCAGATTTCTTCCTAACGTGGGTGGTGAATAAGCTCCATTCATATCCTAAACTAAATCATATAGGAGATAAATTTTCTGTGATTTTGTATGTCTAAAACTGTCTTTTTATTTGGCTATCACAATTTATTAGGATTTGACTACCTAGAAATCTAAGGTAAAATTACTTTCAGTAAAAATGTCAAAGACATTTTTCCACCGCTCTCCAACGCTCAAAATATTTTGATTATCATTTATTCATTTGCAACTTGTTTTGCTTTTCTGCAAGATTTTAGTAGGCATGTTTTATGCCTCATATTCTAATACTTCTATTGTTTAAGTTTTTGTTAACATCTGAGTTCTTTTTCATTTATTGTTTGATCTTTTCTAATCCAGAGACTCACTAAAGGAGATTTACCCAGAAAGAAAATTCAGGAAACATCAGAAATTTGAAGGCAAAAAGGTGTTAGAAAAAAAAAAAAAGACAAAATGCTTTGAGCATGAAAATACTCGCTGCTTAGCAGAGATGGATCTCAAAATACCACAGAGTAGATCTCAAGAAAGAATCTAATATTCTGGAGGAGGGGATTGAAGAGATTTGTTCAAAGATCAGAAAGATAAAATCGTTAAAGCTGAATCATATGGTAAGTTGTGACTGGCTGATGTTCACAGAGTTATACACTTGTTATTATAAAGAACCTCTAAGGTGAACATCAGTTACTAGAATATTCTGTCATCGCTTTAAATTCACTGACATTAAAATCACTCAATTAACCATTTTACTTTTTGTTTTCCCTTGACAATTGCAAAATAGTTAAAGAAAACCAAATAAATTTTCCTGGGTTGATTTAAACTTACAATTTATAGGAAAAGTAAATTATTAAAGTATAAATTCTTTAAAGGACTACGTCAACATCACATCTGTATCCTATAAAACATAAATGTATTGTCAGATCTCTAGTAGGTAGATATATACACCAGTATTTGTATTTACCCCAATTATAAACAATTAAAAAAAGGTGTGTTCAGTTCAACCACCTGATACTTTGTGGTACACAGCAAATCATTTATTTAGAGTTTAAGAAGGGTTACATATCAGTCACTGAGGCAATACCTTCATAGATGATATATAACTGGGATTTTACTCTGATATAATCTTATAAGTAACAAGTAAATAAATATCCTATTGAATATTCTTCAACTTTAATTTTCAAAATATTTCAAGCGTAGGATGTCATTTCTAAGAACTCTGTACACAATTTAATAAAAAATATATTCAGTACACAATTTTTTTTGCAATGCACTTAAACTACTATTAAAGATATTACAGCTGAAAGAAGTTCAACTGCAAACTATCAAAGAACAATATTTCTTTCTAAATTGCAAATACTGAATCCTCTCAAATTGAACAGATAGAATTTTAAAATAAATTACTTTAACAGATTCATATTCATATGTGATAAATTTATACCCCACATTTAGTGAATAAAATCCACTGGGGCATGCAGTGGACACAATGTGAAACTTACCAAAAAGGCATTTTGACAATAACATGGGAGAGTACAAGAGTACTCAGAGAGTGTTCCACTAAAAATGAAAGAAATAAAACTCTTTTCTTATTATACACCCTTCAACATAGACATCAATGTTTCAATAGGCATCAATATTTCAACCAGTATGAATTCCATTACCACTATTTTATAGTCAATTTGAGATATATGGAGTCTCCCATAAACCATAGAGGAAGACAGCAACAGTCCTAAGGCTAGAATTCTGTTTCCACTCTGTTGATTAAATACTATATCTCTACAGTTCCCTAACTGGACACTATCAGTTTTAACATGCCTAAATAATTATCAGTAAAGGAATAAAGCCAACATTACAGATATTCAATAGGCAGAAAATACAACAAGATACTCTGAGGAGTCTAAAAAGTATAAGAGTAGTGGGAAATATACAAGGAAAAATAGGGAGTTTCATTTCACTGGTTTAGTGGATGATTCCTAGTTTCATGATAATCTTCAAAAGAGCCCAAGAACTCCCCAAAGCATTTTAACTTCCTTATTAAAAACTGAAGATCCCTGTTTTCTTCGCTCCAGACTACTAAAGCAAAATAAAACCAACAGCATTGGGAAGAAATTAACTACCATATAAAAGAATAAATATTGCAAATACTTCATTGAAAGTGAACTGATTCTTCCCCACCAAATGTTTCAGTGAGCTTTTTATCTTGGTGATGGAGTTTTTCCAAATCAAGATTTCCTACTTTGTATTTAAGTAATGTGATTTTCATTTTATTTTTAAGCACCTTCCTAAGGGTCATGACTGCAACTATGAAAACCTTTATGTATAATATTTATTATTATTTATTGTTACTAAACTATATAGTAAAATCAAAACCTAAGATAAGATTCAATCTATTTTTAAAGCATATAACAAAGTTTTTACTTTTACAGCTACTTCATTTTAGTGTTTTGATCTTTACAAACTCTGTCATTGAACAAAATAAAGGCTTTGCTTTAACAGGGTATGACTGTTACTCTTATTAGCTCTTTGCAACATTTAAACTATTCCATCCATATTTCATGTTTATTATTTTCTTTAAAAAACTTTAAACTATGCCAGTAATGGTTCATTTGGTCATTTAATGAAACTATGTCTAGTGTTACAATTATGGAACATTATCAGCACCATTGTCTACTCTTTACTTTCCTTCTCTAGCCAGCATCATATATTTTTTTAATGTTTTCACACTGCATGATCAACAATATCCAATTTCAATTTCTTCTCAACCATTCTGTTTGGACTATTTCCATAAAACTGAAAATTCATATCTTCATGCATATCAACATCTAAGAATTTTTAACAAAACATAGAGGAATTGTTATGCTCTGACTCCTCTGTGCTGTATCTCCATCCTCCCCCTTCCCCCTCAAAAAATTACAGGCATGCTTAATTGAAACCTAGGATAGGTATAAAGCCCTTATTCTTAAATACACTCACCTGAGATTGTTCTGAAAGGGTCTCATTATAATTCACTATTAATAGATAGTATTGGAAAACAAACCTTTGAACAGTTCTTTCTAAAATCTGATGGGTAGTAACTGTGGAAGTCCTGGAACCAATCCCCGTCGGATACCAAGTGATGATTGTCCCTCTCTCCCAGTAGCAAGGCCCCATGCCATCCCCACAATTCCATGAAACAGCCAGTACCTTTTGTTCTGGGCTCCCTCAACAGGGAGACGACCCCCATGTCGGTGTTGATCCACTTGACTCTTAACTGGTTGCTGATCCATGGGGAGATAGAATAGGGCACTTCTAAACCTCCTCTGGTTTTAGGCACCAGTGCAGTAAGTGATTAAATGCTTGACTCTCTAATTTTTGGCTGTTGCTTTGACTGACAGCTCTGACACCCGATGGCTGGGCTCCCTCTCACAGCTCAGCTGAACTGACGTCATCTAACTGACTTGACCACTTGTATTTCTTAGCACCATAATATGTTCATTCTTGAGACGGTTTCATCTTCACTGAGCCTCTAACCCACTGTTTCTGAGCCTTTTCTGAGTGATTATCTGTTGAGTGTCATTCCCCTCCTAACAGAAGAAGCACACCTTTGAGCAAAATTACGCACACAATGTCAGGGATTTTAGGATTTGTAAATTCAAGTTGCCTTTATATTGCATATTCTTTTAATTGCAATAAGTAAACATTTCAAGATACCAGTAGAAAGAAATTAATCCAAAACATTTAATTGTCCCTCGCTAAACAACATTTACAGATGACCTGGAATTCTTCCAGCTCTTTATTAAAAGTAAATCTGTGACCCAAAATTCCATGGTCCTAGGCTGCCATGATGTTCAAAACAGACACAACCAAGACTTTGAGACAAGAACCTCAGACAGAACCAAAGGGGAAAAATGTATCACCCCCTCCAGTCATATGCCAATTATTATTTTCTTAATATTATTTGAGGGTGATTCATTGATTGCAACTGATTATAAGTGCCTTATTTCAGTTAAAGAAATATGAGTGAGATCCTTGTTTTCTCTAGTAAAAAATTGTTTTTTGACAAAGGGAATTCTCAAAGAAATTTTGTCCACTTCATCTTTTCTCTTTCCTCCGTGCAATGTGTACATTTTATGTCCTGCTTGCTATGTATGGTTCAATAGCCATAATGTGTTACCGAATATCCAAGAGAAAATAAAAGAACAAAAATTGCACGGTAATACCACAGTAAGGAGGATTATGGATCTCTGAAAGCCCACCCATGGATGGAGTTCACTAAATCAAAGTCAAAATCACTGTTCAAAGTTTTTTAGCTTAAGTTTTCCAAAATACAGTTTTTTGAACATTAGTCATTTCAAGGTATATACACATATAAATGTAAATAAAAAGAGCAATATGAAAAGCTGTGTGTTTGGAAAATGTCATTATGGCTCCATCTTGGAGATTCACGACACATATGAGTACGATAAAGGCTCTTCAATCGTATGTTTGAATGCCGAATTGGTCGACCACCACCGCAATCAATTTCAGAACAATTCCATCACTCTAGAAGGAAACCATTGATCCACTTTCTGTTTGTATAGATTTGCCCATTCTGTACATTTCATATAAATAGAATCATATAATATGTTGTATCCTATAATTGCCGTCTTTCTTTAGTGTAATATTTTCAAGATTCATCCTGTTGTGCCATGTACAAATATTGCACCACTGTTCCAGAGCGGGGATGGGGAAGTGTGAGAGCCTGTGTCCTCTCGTTTTGTCTCTCTTGGATCGGCACATCCACCCTATAAGTGAAGTAGGGCAAAGGTAAATAGGGCCCAATATTCTTGGCCTTGCCCTCTCCCCAAAATTGGGGCTGGGTGGAGGAAATGATCCTCAGACCTCTCAGTTGCACTCACTTGATAATTAGCCTCTATAACATGGAACTAGGGGAAGAGAATTTAAAATGTTGGCCACCTGTGCCTCCCAAGATGAAACCATAGCACTTGATGGGGAGATTTGGGGGGAAGGAGCCCTATCTTCTTGACCACACTCACTCAGACTAGAACTTCTGTCACGCTGAGGTGGGTGGGTTTGGAAGGAGTGTCCTGGTTCAAGTGCCATAGACTCGCACTGTTCTTACAGAGATTTAGCCGATTTTCTTGAATAAATGTTTTGTTGTTTGCTATATGTTCTTTGGGAAAATTCCACAGACGTTAAATAGTTGCCTTTTTAAAATCAGTTTCACCAATTATGGTTGCTTACTGGGGATAAGGTCCATGAAGTTCCTTCCTCAGACTACCATTCTGGAAATTGTCCCTATGTCTACATTTTTGACCACTGGAAAAATGTGGTTCACAATATTTTTGATGTAATCTAAAAATGATCACTCTTTGGATGTAGTGAAATTCTTCACTGAACGCCTTCATATGAGGGCTTCATTGATTAATGCCTTATTGTCGTTTCTCTCACATTGACTTACAGTATTACTAAACAAAATCAGTTGCTTTATGATAGAAAAAATGTAAAAACAGTTCAATCTTCTGAAGTTTTAACAATTACATTTTTCTAGGTTTCAAATGGTAGTCATCATAACAGCCACAGATTGTAAGAATTCCAAATCTATCATTTTATATTCAAAAAAATTCTTTTGGATTAATAGTATATTTCTGGTACAGGTTCTTTCCTTAATGAATATATAATACTGATATACATATGTATATAAAATATGTATGTAATCTGTATCTATATATAGGATTTTAAGTCCATACCAAAAAACAGCAATTCATAATGAATCAGTTTATTAGAAAATCAACAAGTATCTATCATTATCTGTCATGTACTCAGCAACATGCTATAGGAAACACAAGATTTATTAAGTATAAGTTTACCATTAGGGAGATAACCTAACTGAAGAGAAAATACAAATGTGTATATTTTAGGGAAAAAAAATCTTGCCAGTCATTTCTGTTATGTTCTTCCGTACAACTCAGTTTTCCCTTTCCAGACCAACTATCTCAAGCCTCTGACTACAGCACACATTCTCATTTACAGAAAAGGATCAGAAAAAATCTTCTGGTTACCAAAGGGGAAACGTGGAGGGGAAGGATAAATCAGGAGCTCGGGATTAACATACACACGCTACCCTACATAAGATAGACAACCAACAAGGACCTACTGTTATAGCACAGGGAACTCTACTCAATATTCTGTGATAATCTATATGAGAAAAGAATCTGAAAAAGAATGAATATGTGTATAACTGAATCACTTTGCTGTACACCAATGAAACTAATACAATATTGTAAATTATTATACTCTAACAAAATTTTTTAAAAAAGGAACTTGCTCACTGCCTCAGCCTGAAGCAAACTTCTAAGCCAAGGCACATGTGCACATAGTCCATTTAGAGATAACAGAGGGGGAACAGAAAAAATGAGGAAACGAAGAAAAACCCAAATAGGAGTACATTATAGAGTTCACTGCCGTGGGCAACTGAGACTTGATCCTGCCTACAACCTTCTCAAAATTGTCCACCCTATGATTGAATAAGGTAATATTTATTCTTTGTTTCCCAACCCACAGTGGCTAAGGATTTCCCTTGAGCTTTTTAATGACCCCACATTTCAAGACTGATCGATGTGAAGGTGCTGTCCAGCAGGCTCTAGCCTGTGCCCATAGCTGTCAGAGGGTCCAAGTGGAAAGTGAAGAGTGACCATCTGAGACAATGTCAGTATGAATGGAACCCAAGCCCGCACATAACTCTGCCAAATCTACGGCCAGATTGGAGGTAATGACTACACGGTGAGAGCTGAGGGCAGCAAAGGCATATGTTATACATTCTATAATACTTAATAAATACTAGTTAAGCATTATTAGATGAGAACTCCCTCTACAGTGTTACAGCAAGATTTCCTCTTTTTATATCCACTCTCTCCTTATTTTCTCCTGAGTAAATACAGGCACTGTCCTTCTTGTTATCGAACACTTAGCATTCCAACCTCACCTTGGTTCCCATTCCCTTCTGTCATTACTTAGGCAACTAAATAAAATCACTCATGAACTTATGAAGTACAAAGAAACCATAAAAGTTTAGATGTTAAGCTATATGCTTGTAATGTATAAATAAACTAGTATTTTAAGAAGGTCAGATACCTGTTTTAGTTTGAGGAGTCAGGGAAAGTTTACAGGAGCACAACCTAATTAAATTGGGCGCTGATACTATATTCACATAGGCAAACAAATGAAAGAAAATTATTGCATGTTTGTAATGAGTAGAATAGCAAATATAGAGATTCAGAAATGAATATGCCATATATAAAATATATGAGGTAATAAAGCCTGGAAATAAAGATATATACATATTGATTAATAGTAAAATTGGATAAGGTAGAACCATATCATTAAAAAAAAAACTCAAAAGTTTGGAAATTCTTAGAATATCTAGCTGTATGAATGAGAGCAAGGATCCTGATCAAGAGACGGGGACAATTAAAGTAGCCGTGGATTAGGATGTATAATCAAATAAAATAGGTAAAATGGAGAGAAACTAGTAAAAGGAAAGCCAGATGTAAGGGTCTTATGTTATGGACATACAGTTGTAATGGTTGGTCAGGCAACTGGATTAAAACATTTATTTCAAATAGGTTTTGCCATATTAGATATAGAAAATGAAGGATAAAGAAAATACAGGATGAATTAAATATGATTTCAAGAATGTTTACTCTGGGAAATAAACTAAAATTGTTAATTTTAGGGATCATTAAAATGAAAGGAAATTTGGAAAAGTAAGAAGAAAAAATAAGTTGGTACAAAACAGATTGAGAGCACCTGAGAGAACTTAATACCAACTCTATCCAGAATGTGGGTATTCCTTATGAACTCACAACCCTATGAATCCTGGGAAACTGAGATCTGAGAATAAAATCACCTAATGTAAATGGGACATAGGTAGATTAAAAATGACCACAAATCATTTATAGCTCATCTCTTTCAGAGGGGTTGTTTGTCCCTATAACTTGAATGTTCACCTGGCTTTGTGACTAATTTTGAATAATTGAATGAGATAAAATTGTACAACTTCCAAGCCTAGGCCTTAAGAGGTTTGTGTCTTGCACCATTACCATGACTGAATATTGCCACAATATAGTTCAGCCAACAGCCAACACCCACTGCTACACATGTGAATGAGGCCATCACAGACTACCCAGCCCCAGTGGGTAAGCTCCGTACCTGCAACTCCATGAGTGAAATAAGGTAAGACCAGCAGGAGGACAAGCAAAAAATAAAACAGTTTTATAATAAGGCACTAAATTTTGCTGGAGTTATTACACACTGATAGAAAACTGAGTAAGCATCCCCAAAAGTGGAGTGACACTTAAATAAAAACCAAAAACATGTGGCATTGGCTTTGGGTCCAAGGAGCAGAGGCTAGGAAGGTGGCAAACAAACGTCTGGTAGAGGCTGAAAATCAGAAAGGAAATTAAAATCTTGGCTTAGCTGTTAGGTTTGTTCACTCTGGCCTAGTTTTCAGAGACATCACAAAATTGTTACATTAATAATCAGAGGCAATGTAATTCATTTAAGGGTTTTTAAAAGAGATCGAACTTTATTTTCCAACTAGCATTGTTCCCTATGTTCTCTAGGGAAAATGAAAAATGGAGGACTGTCCAGGTAGCATGGAAGAAATGTCTTACCTATGAGAAACAGTCATCATAATCTGACCATCTTTTGAAGTCTGGTGATTTCCACTTTTGGAGTTGCCCTCGGTATTTGATTATGAAATGTGCCATGATTGGTAAATAGAATTTTTAAATGTCAATATGTATGAAGAAATATACTGGTTAACTTATGGAAATTTGGTATTTTATTCCACATGTTTCTGGATAGATACCATTGAAATGGTAGCTCACAGCAGAGGTGAAGATAGGAAATAATGAATCCTCAGGAAAAAGCTGGTGGCTCCCTCCTGTGACAGTGATTAAGTGATTATTTCTGCTTGGAAATAATCTTTGTACAAAGAGGACTGTTCATACTATGAGGCTTGCAGTTTACCACAGACCTTATTTATTTTTATGGTGGGATTAATATGGCATTAAGGGCAAAGGGTGATTCTGAAAACAAATTTATGAGAGAACAGTGTTTTACAGACCATCACAGCTCCCCAGAATTTGCAAAGACTAAAAGTAAATGAACCATTTTGATGATGGAAGATTATCCATACAGCAGACCCACTGGCCCTCCTCCCTTTGAGGGCAAATAGAAGAGCTGAACAAAATGTGAAATGAATTCATTTGAAGATCATTACAGAGGTAAACTGATGATGAGGGCTTAACAGCTTCCCATTAGAAAAGGAAAATGTTAGATAACTAATGAGGACCTACTGTGTAGCACAGGGAACTCTACTCAATACTCCATAATGACCTGTATGGGGAAAGAATCTAAAACGGAGCAGATATATGTATATGTATAACTGAATCACTTTGCTGTACAACAGAAGCTAACACAACAGTGTAAATCAACTCTACTCCAATAAAGATTCATTTAAAAAATAGAGAAGGGGCTTCCCTGGTGGCACAGTGGTTGAGAGTCCGCCTGTCGATGCAGGGGACGCGGGTTCGTGCCCCGGTCCGGGAAGATCCCACATGCCGCGGAGCGGCTGAGCCCGTGAGCCATGGCCGCTGAGCCTGCGCGTCCGGAGCCTGTGCTCCGCTGCGGGAGAGGCCACAACAGTGAGAGGCCCGCATACCGCAAAAAATAAAATAAATAAAAAAATTAAAAATAGAGAAGGAAAATGACTCAATCTGGTGAGATGGGGGGATACATTTTTATAGGTGCATTTTCTGTTTGTGTTTTGGGGGGGTTGCTTTTTAACTTTATTTTACTGTGATAAGAACACTTAACATGCGATATCTCCTCTTAATCTGGTACATGTACACCACAGCATAATTGTAAGCACAATGCCATACAGCAGATCTCTAGAACGTATTCATCTTGCTTAACTGAAACTTTATGCACGTTGATTAGCAAGTCTTCACTCCTCCTCCCCTAGGCCCTGGCAACCACCATTCCAGTCTTTGATTCTATAAATCTATTTTACATACTTCATATAAGTGAAATCATGCAGTATTTATCCTTTCGTGTGACTGGATTATTTCACTGAGCATAATGTCTTCCAGGTTCATCCATGCTGCTACACAATGTGGAACTTTTAAAAAGTTGAATCATTTTCCATTGTATGTGCATACCATTTTCTTTATCCATTCATCACTCAGTGGATGTTTAGGTTGCTTTCATGTCTTGGCTACTGGGATAGTGCTGTAATGAATACAGGAGGATATCTCTTCAAAATCCTGCTTTCAATTCTTCTGACACATCCCCAGAAGTGGGATTGCTGGATCATAAGGTAGCCCTATTTTTAGTTTTTTAGGAACTCCCACACCGTTTTCCACAGCAGTTACTCCAGTTTGCATTCCCACCAGCTGTGCACAAAGGTTCCAGCTTCTCCACATCCTCCCCAGCACGTCTTTTGATATTTTTGGTAATTGTCATACTGAAAGATGTGAGGTGATATCTCATTCTGGTTTTCATCTGCATTTCCCTGATGATCAGTGACAATGAGAATCTTTTCTCATACCTGATGGCCATATGTATATCTTCTTCAGAGAATTGTCTATTCAAGTCTTTAGTCCATTTTTGAACCCAGTTACTAGGATTTTCATTGCTACTGAGTTGTAGGAGTTTCTTAAATATTTTGGAAATTGACACCTTACCAGATATATGGTTTGCAGATATTTTCTGCCACTCCTTAAGGTTGACATTTCACTCTGCCAATTGTTTCTCTTGTGGTGCAAGATTTTTTAGTTTGATGTGGTCTCTCTTTTCTAATTTTGCTTTTGCTACCTGTGCTTTTGTTGCCATATCCATGAAATCGTTATGAAGACCAATGACATGAAGCTGTTCACCTATGTTTTCTTCTAGGAGTTTTACAATTTCAGTCTTAAAACGAAGTTTTTAATCCATTTTGACTTGATTTTTGTGTGTGAAGTAAAATAAGGGTCCAATTTCATTATTTTGCATATGGATATCCCCTTTTCCCAACACCATTTGTTAAAAAGACTTTCCTTTTCTTATTGTGAATCCTTGGCACCCTTGTCAAAGAGTAATTGGCCATATATGTGTAGATTTATTTCTAGGTTCTCCATTCTGTTCCATTGATCTATATGCCTGTCATTATGCCAGTACTGTAGTGTTTTAATTACTGTAGTTTTGGGATACATTTTTAAATCAGGAATTGCGATGCCTCTAGCTTTGTTCTTTCTGAAGATTTATTTGGCTATGTGTGGTCTTTTGTGGTCCCATATGAAGTTACTTTTTCTATTCAAATAAAAATACCATTAAAATTTTGAGAGTTTACACTAAATTTGCAGATTGATTTCAGTAGTATGGGCATTTAAATATTGTCTTCCAATCAATGAACACAGGATGTCTTTCCATTTGGTTGTATCTTCTTTCTTTCATCAATGTTTTGTACTTTTCAGTATAAAAGTCTTTTGCCTGCTTATTAAAGTTTTTTCCTAAGTGTATTATTTTTAGCACTATTGTAAAAGGCAGAAGGGTCATTCACCAAGAAGATAAAATGATTACAAGCATACATATACACCCATGTTTTTCTCATTATGTGAATACCAAGCAACACAGTGAATATAGATTTATAAAGGAAATTATTTCTTTTTAAAAATGAGATGACACTGCTTTTATTTAATATACCCTGATCTTCCTTCCTGCGTTGGATCCTGGATCCCACTGTATTAAATCAGTCCTCTATCTTCTTCCAACCCCAAGAGGCTCAGTCATTACACATTGTTAGCAACTTTATGTTGCAAAATTCTTAGAGGCCTGGGAACCTGTGGCTTTAAACAAAGCCATGATTAAGAAGTGCCTTCCAAGGATTAAATATGGAATTTCCACCTTGGACAGTTAATACATTGACTAGTTTACTGAGAACATGAAAAGGCATAAGAAGGGACAGTAAGGAGCTCTCTAAAAACATACTTAAGATAAATTAACAGTAGGATGTGAGGATTTGGAGAAAGCAGGTAAGAGTAAATTTCAAACAAGAGGACAAATTGAATGGATTCAAGGATTTAACGAACGCCTGCGATTTAGGATAAGAAGTGACAAACAGATGATAGATATAAGAAAGAACTCTGTGAATCATACAGCCTGGTTTCTAATTCTGTAGTCTCTAACCTGAGCTATCTTTAAAGTCACTTTTGCTGTTAGCCCAGTTGATCACATGGGAGCCAACATTAAGGCAGCTATTTTCAATGTATTTGATTTAAACACGTGAGACTCCAGAAGGTTACTGCACTCTGTAATATAATGATATGGCCACATTTTAAAGTGCCTCCCAGCCTTTCACACTTCTGTTTTCTTACTTCTTTGTTTTTATCAATCCATCAATTTATCTATCTCTGTATCTATCATGTAATCTTGTTTCAACCCAATGAATTATTTTGAGCCTGGAAAATTAATTGATTTGAACATGTTTACTCAAGTGCAAAGCCAAAAAAAAAGGAGAGAGAAGGTGCAAGACACCCTATTAGCTACCAGAGGTGAAAAGAGAAGAGGAGAGAAAGAGGAAAAAAGGAAGGGGAGACACAGAGGAGGAAGTAGACAAGAAAGAAAGGAGGAAAACCAAGAGCAAGTAAAAACTAACATGTCGTTTAAAAAAAACAAAAGTTAAATTTTCTAATAGCTATTTGTAAGACTTAGGTTTAAATCTCAAAGTTGTAGACCCTAATCAGATTCTATAATACTCCAACACAAGGTTTTCATCTTTTCACCTAATACAGTGTTTGCAACTATTAAAACATGAATGTTTGTAGACTAATTAACTGTGCACATCTAGTCTTCTTTGGAATAAACATTGGCATAATTCTAGTTAGTGCTGGTTTGCATTTATGTCTGAGTTGGATACATTTTATAAAAGGTAAACTTTTTGAAATGACTCTCAGTGTGGTCTTCTCTGTGGTGGAGATGAAACTTGTAAAAGGTAAACTGGATTTTGTTGCAACTAGCTGTTGGTTTCTGTAATTTATTTTTCCTTTTTAAATTTCTTGACCCAAAGCTTGTTTCCAGAAGCATTCTCTTGGTTCTGGGCCTTTCCTCACAGGATTCCACTTATCTGTCATATCACACACACAAAAAGGTTATGCCCCAGGAAATGAAAAATTTATGAAAGAGATAAACTGCAGTGGGGCTGGACACCTCCCTCCTTTTAGATCATCCCTCCACACAAACCTGTTTTTCTGGGTACTTTGTGCTCTATTAACAGTCAAACTAACCCTTATTCTTAGTGCTGTTTCATAACCATGACAGTAATTTCTGTTGCCGTGCTGTCTATAGGCCAATACTTATCTGCTAGGCCTGAAAGGTGTTTGAAGAAAGGAGCAAAGATGTGTTGCTAAAACCAGAAAAAAAAAATTGGCCAAACTCTCTGCAAGTGTTCTCTGCAAGTGTTCTTTGATAACCACGGCCTGCTGTTTCTTTTCATTGGTCTCTGGTTGTTTCTGGGCTGAACTCTATTTAATTTTGAAAACTGCATATTAGGAATAAATGGAAATGAAATTTCTCTCCTCAAGGATGGACTGGTTTCCCTAAAATTCTTAGATTTGAACCTCCTCAAAGAACTATAAACAATACAGTTGATCCTTGAACAACACTGATTTGAACTGTGCTGGTCCACTTACACCCATTTTTTTGTTTTTGGGGGGTTTTTTTGCACAAAATACTTACTATAGAATTCACGGTTGGTTGGATCCATATGTTCAGAACTGCCATATTGAAGGCAACTGTAAAGTCATACTCAGATTTTTGACTCTAAGGAGGGCTGGCACCCCAACCCCTGTGTTGTTCAAGGGAAATAGGTGATGTCAGGGGACTCGTACTTTATTCTATCAGGCCAATTCAGTGTCTCTGCGGTTGTTGCCTGTGCCTGAGGCTGCGCTCCAACTGCTATACAGGGGAAGCATCCTCTGGTCTCCAGTGAAGACACTATGTATTCATTCTCATTTAGAGAATACCTCTCGCTTGATTCACTCAGATGCCACAGAGTCCAGTAGAATGTAAAGGGGACAGAGTAATGCCGTGACTTTCTCTCTCTCTCTCTCTCACGATCCTAAATTTAGTGAGCTAGCTTTGGACTTCCCTGCTCCCGAGGCACTCAATTCTCGCTCAGTCTCTCCAAAGAAGATAACCAAATAGAGGGTCCAACTAGAAATCACTTTTCTGCTAGTCAATCTTTGTTGCTTTTATTTCCCAGAAATTTATCAATATGGAGAATAAAATGGATGTTAAGAAGTTCTCAAACTTTCTCCCGAGTGCCTCTCTCTCACAGGCAACATTGGATATAGCTAGCCTTCCAATCATGTCACCTACACTCCAGATTTTTCTGGGAAAATGTAGATGCTGTATTGTGTAATATAGGATGTGGACTAAGTATAAGGGATCAAAAGAAAGTTCATGGTAGGGAAAGTTTTCATGAAAGAGGTGGAATTTGAACTAAGCAATGTATATTTTAAATTATACTGGATTATAGGTACTGCTGAAGGCAGAGAAAATGAGTGCTTCTCAATGGAAGATGATAATTTTAGATTTTGACATATTATTTTAGGTAAGGGGTAATATTTCTTTTTGCAGAGATAGCCAAAGTCATTGGAAATAAGGAACTAGACTGCTAGTATGTGGATCTCAGAATTTTGAATCCTAATCATTCAGTGAAACAAATCAACAAACCATAGAAAGGTGAAATACCAGAATGTGGTCACATAAAATGTTACAGTATATTGGATACTGGATTTAAACAAACATTAGTAAACTGAGGAATTTAGGAACTCAAAATAAATAAATACTCTTATCTGGGTACAAACGCCTCCAGAGAATAATAGATTCTGTTCCTTTCCTGCCTTCAGAATCTCTGGCAAGTTCCTCTCCTTGGCAAATTTTAACACTAGGGAAAAGGGATTCTGGGAAAAAGAGTTTCCAGCTTCCCCTCAGCATTGTCCCTGTGTCTCCTTATGGAGAACATTTCTTAAGGAACAAAGTCCTCTGGACCATCAGAGACCAAAGTTGTATTTCATAAGGTTTAATAATAAGAGGATAACTCTTGAAGACTATACTGTCAGGAATCACTTCTATCATTTGTTATTCGAAATGTTTCTCTGTACATGAAGAGGAATGACTCGTTTCTATCCCTTAGATCCTGGACTCAGATCCTAGCTATGGGAGAAATAGAAGCACATATTGGTATATAAGATTGAGAAATAAACTTCTACCTATGGGATATAACCTGAGATACTTGCACAGACTGAGGCATCAGAAGCCCATTCTACCATTCTACAAGACAGGATATGGGATCTATGGTAGGAACGATGAATTCATTCCATGGGCCAACTGTTATACTTCATTTGCTCCACTATCATTTCCTTGTTCAGAAGAAATAACTACAGAGAATTTGTTGACAGTGAGTAAAGCAATCCTTAAAATCATGAAGGGTGTTTTTATCAGGGTCATTATATGGCAGTGAAAGCAAATGTATCTCCAGAATCAGTGTCTATTCCAAAAAGAACAAATTGTTTTCCTTTTGATGATGGAAGTGATCAAATGCAATCAAATTGTTACCAGGTGGCTGGCTTGTTCATTTGGGAGACATTACCATATTGGTGGCTCAATGACACTCTCTGTTGTTGACATGTTGTTGTTGACATCATTAATAGTTACAATCACATCATAGTAAGTAGAAGTCCATGTTGTTGAGTCCACAGATAATCGCCATGCCTGCTTCCATGGCCATTTGGTCCCTCAAGCCTTTTCAGCAACGACTGGAATGTCTGAGCACAGAAATTCACTGGCATCCACGTAATGGACCATCTTGTCCACATGAAATTTGAGAGCTTGGTCAGCTGTGGTTGCCTTGGTGAACATTCATACAGTACAAAAACGTTTTCACACTTTGTGCCCATTCCATGAGGTCTGCCCCAAACATCTTTGTCACCAGTTTTCCAATATTTTTCTTCCCGAGTCTGTGGCCACTCAGCCAAAACATTAGCCACTGCTCAAAACTCAGAGTGAATCCGACATTTTTTCCAGGAAAAGTAAATAAGCAGGTACATTTCCTCCAAGTTCTACTCCTTGGAAGATTTCCCTTCAACTTTGTTCTTCTGTATCATGCCCGAGTGGGGATGATGCTATAGTCACTCATTTTAGGTGTTCCTAATGTATCATGTGGGACCACCTGCAACCCAAACATAGGTTTCTTCTTCTTCAGACAGCTTGCCCTAGGAAATGCTTCATAAAGCCACAGTGTGCCTTTGTAGAGAGTAGGCAGTCCTTCAAAGTATTGAAATAGATGCATGAGTCTAAGCCCCCTGCTTCTGTAAATAATTGTGCCTTCAGAATCTGTTCAAGCCCAGTATCATATATACCTCTTCCAATTAATGATGGAATGCTGCTGAAACCAACTGTCACCAACATTTTAAGTGCCAATAAATTTCCTGTTTCATATGCAACTGGTGGGGCAACTTGCTTCAGAATTCTAGAGCCTTCTATTGTTCTGATCCCAGTCAAAAAAATAAATTTGAGGTTATTTGGTAAGTGTATTGCAGCGACATGCTGTTATGTATTTGTTATGTGTTGCCTCTAAAATCCAAAAGGCATTGTGCTGTTTTCTTGGTGGCAGGAGTTTCCAGATATAGCCTCTTGCCATTTGCCTTATTGCGGTTATCTTTTCATGGCTCAAAGCAAAGAAAACCTTGAAACTTAGAGGGTCAGAGCCTGAATTTTCAGGGGATTTTGTTTTCCATACTTAAGCAGGTATGTATCTCATTCAGATTTCTATGGCATTCAGTATATCAGGATGGTATCATTAATAGAGTGGACCAAGATAATGTCTTGTGAGATGATAAAATCAGGGAGATCCCTACTTATTACTTTTTGAAAGAGAGCAGGGGACTTGATATATCCCTGAGGAAAGCAAACACAACTCTTATTTTTCCTTTTCTAAGTGAACTCAAATGGGTCTTCTTGTCTATATTTACAGGTAATGAGTTAAAAGCATTCACTAGATGATTAGTTGATGACAAGATACCAGGGACTGTCTTTATATCCCCTAAAAAAGTCACAGCATCTAAGATAGCAGCTGACTGGAGTCTTCAGCTGGATGAGTTTATGATAATACACCATTATTTCAAAACCCATCCTAGATACCTTATGCTTAGTATGGGTTAGTTGCTACTTTTTAATCTGTGATATCATCATGCTTTGTATTCCTGTCATGTCACTTACTCCATTTATTAGTTTATCTCACCAGACCATGAACTCCTTGACATAAGAACATATGCCTTAACTGTATTTTCTATGTTCCTGAAACATAGTATTTAAAATCCTTGGTGGATTTTAATTTGACTAAAATTTTGTCAAGTGTGTTTTACTAGTGAAAATGTCTGTTCTAAGATTGCTCAGGGAATATAGCCAATATTTTATGAGAAGTATGAATGGAGTATAAACTATAAAAATTTTGAATCACTATGTTGTACACGTGAAACTAATATAATACTGTAAACCAACTATACCTCAATTAAAAAGTATAATAAAGAAAATAATTTCTGTAAAATGTGTAAGTAAATTAAATGTTTTATAAAATATCTCCAATGTCAGAATTTTAACTATATTAAGACCTTTAAAAAGTCTATACCTTTATAGTATGAGTATATATAACAATGAGACAAAATGCTGACTGAATTATACTTGCTTTTGGGTTTTCCAAATAATTGGAATAATTCCATAAACAATGCATTTTTAAACATATTTGAAAACTGAGGGAAGAAATGTTTAGAAGTCTTTAGCAACCTCTAAGTGTCTGGGAGTCAAGTGATACATTACTATTCCTGTAATTTTAAACCTATTTTAGATATATTCAGGTACTAAAAACCCTTTTCATAGCATCTAAATTATATCTAGATAATTATATCTAGGTAATACTTTGAATTAGTAGCCTCTGGCCCACTAATGACTTCAACCATATATACAAGTCCTTAAAACACTAGTATAAGAAAATAAACTATATAAAACACTAGTATAAGAAAATAAACTATATCTCAAAATATTCAAACAATGGTAGTCACCAAAAATATGCATAATTTTATGATGTTTGTACATAAATGTCATTATATATATATATATATATACACACACACACACACACACACACACACACACACATACATACACAACCAAGGGTAATGATTATGCTTCTCCTCCAAAAGATTTTTTACTTATAAAATGATGGATATGGCCACAGTTCATAGAAATCTAATTTTCAAGCATCAACACAAAATCTATTTTTAATATCAAGAAGACTGAAACTTATTAAGAATATTGACATAAGCATATGTTCGTGTTAATTTATTTGAATTATATATAAATATAATGCCACATTCTAGAAGTATGTTATTATATCATGTTTTAAAATAGATTCTATCTGTCTATCTGATCTATTTATCTATCAACTTTCAATCACTCTACTACACAAAAGATAACTTTTTACAAGCACAGTAAGTTTTAAACCTAATAGACTAATTTATCAAGCTGTCCAAGTTCACATGAGACTATGTGGTCTGAGATTATGCTCTCAATCTTTTCACTCCTCATTTATCAGCTGTACAGTCTTATTGATGGAATCTAGAATCATTTTGAAGTCAAATTTGAAGTCAAATTTGAAATTAAAAAATATGCTTCCCAGCAACCTATTAAAATAATAGCATCATATGAAGAACAGTTTGAGATTGTCCCAATTTGTTTTATAATTTTCATGCACATAGTCTTGTAAAGTCCATATTTACTGTATGGTCTAAAGGTTACTGTGTGATCTAATGGTCAAGCACAATGAACTTGATATTTGGATTGAGACAAAATTGAGTATAAAGTCTGGCTTTCTTTAAAAGCTGTAGGACTCTGGGCAACATATTCAATTTCTATGGATCTCGTATTTTAATTGTTAAAATTAAAATAAATATTATGCTGGCCAAAATTGGATCAAGTGAAGCTATACATGTCAAGCAGTTAGCACAATATCCAGCACATAATAAATGCTTAATAAATTTAGCTTTCATCATACTCTTTACCAGGCACTCTTTTAGGTACATTCATATACTTTCAAAACCTCTCATCATTATTAATATCAAAATGAGACATAAAATCCATAGTATATCATGCATCTTCTGTGCATATTACACTAAATGTGGCCAAATGAACATAAGGAGAAATGGAAGAGAAAAATAAGTTACTTTTAATCTAGAGAAGGGGGTAGAGTCCATTGCAGAGAATTGAGTGTGAATGGAAGGGAAATGGGCACCCTTTCAAATCCATGGCTGGTGATAACAGACAGCCATACAGATCAGTCTTGTTATTAGCACCAGGATGGGTGAACAACTCCTTCCCTTTTAAGAAGTCTCTCTGTGTTACAGGCCAACTACCTGATTCTTAGAATTCTCTAGTCAGTTGAAAGATTCGGAACCTGCACTAAGTACCCAATTTGTGTCATATAAGTTTGACTACTTACCCTTGATTGGGATCTATGATAGATTGTCCCATGCTGCAAACCTCTCTACAAAGGAAGTTCCCATTGTGCCTGCACATTTAGATAATTATTCTTCCTGTTGTGTATACTTCTTACTACATTAAAGGATATAGTTTCTATAAGGAAATACATAGCTCTATCATTTAATTAAGGACGGGTAATATTATCCTCAGTTTATAGAGTAGACATGTGAGTCTTAGAACCATTAAGTACCTTTCAGAAAAAATAAGTAGTAGATATAAACAGAGGCTGGCACCAAAAATGCCTTTAATATGATCTACTTTAAATAGGGTGAACTTTAGCTACTTTAATTGTAGAAAATGTTTAAGAATACATGCATAAATGATACAAATATATCTTTTAAATCACTTTTTAAATAAATTTAAAGAAAAGTTTAACAACTTCTTTTAATTCTCTGCTTAATACTTCTCAGTGAAAAATTGCTACATATATACTTATTTGAGTCTAGTTATCCTTTTACTGTCACACTAGAAATGGGTCTAGACATACAGCCAAAAATAAATCCAACTTTATAAACTTGTGAAAAAGGGCAGATCCCTGCCTTGATTCTTTTTTTCCAAGACCAGGGTCCAGCTCTATCTCTTGAATTGTTCTGTAAGTTTATTTCAGTTCATAATTATTATCCTGTTCAGTGACTGGCCTTTGCTAATTTGATAAGAAAGGGGAGAACCCAAAGTAGCCTTTCTCAAAGAGTTTCTGGAAAAAAATCATTTCCTCAATGGGTTAAACACACACACACACACACACACACACACACGAGTCTGTGGTTAAATCAGTTTTGGAAACATTAGGTTAAAGTAAGTTCAAGAAATTTTGCCTACCCCAAGATAATGAAAATAAGTTCCCATGTTATTTTCTAGATCATTTATTTTTTTGCCTCTCATGGTTAGATGTACAATTGACCTGCAATTATGTAAAGTAGTTTGACATATGATACAAGTTCCATTTTTCCCCAAAATTTTGCCCACAGCTATATACTGCTATGTTTATTATAAATCAAGTGTCCATATGTGTTAGGTTCTGTCTGTAGACTCTCTATTCTGTTGCTTTTGTTTGTTCTTGTACTATTCTCACATTGTCTTGATTATTGTAACTTCATTATAATTAGAGCAAGGCCTCTCACCTTACAGATGGTTGTCCATTTACATTTCCACTTAAAATTTAGAATAGGCTTATCAATTTCTACAAATATTCAAATACATAGTCTTACATTATGGGGGGGGCGTTTACTGGGTTGAATTGAATTTACTAATCAGTTTAGGGAGAATTGCCATCTTTAAAATATTGTCTTCTAATCTCTAATTGAGACATAATATTTCCATTTACTTAATTCTTCTTTAAATTTGTTTTATAATTTTCAGTGAAGAGGTATTGAATAATCTTAGGATCATTTCTATATAGTCAGTATATTTTATGGTTGATTTTAATATATTAATATATATTCAATGATGCTGTAGTTATTATAAAGTTTCACAACTTTAATTTCTTAACTTGAAGGTATTATATAGAAATTCAAATGATTACTTTTATATTGTCCTTTTACTCAGCAACTTTGTGAAAAAATGATTACTATATTTAATTAGATATCCTTTTAGATTTTTTTTCAAATCCAGCCATATAACTTGCTTTTTAAGTGGATTCATGTTGCATTTACTTTATCTGGATCACATCTCTCTCTTTCTTAACATTTCCCTTTTGCTTATATACATAATCATTACAATAAAGGAAAAGGGCATGGTAGATAATGTCACATTATATATATCATATAATGATTAACATTTCCACAATCACTGAATACCTTAAAACATAATTTTTCTTCCTTCACCTTCTCCGTATTTTGGCTGAATATAAGTATACACAGAATTCTCAAAACTCTAAAATATTGGGTTGGCCAAAAAGTCCATTAAGTTTTAAGTAAAAATAAAACACACATTTTTCATTTTCACCAAGAACTTTATTGAACAACGTATTCATTAATCCAATAAACTTCTGGACAACCCAATAGTAACTTATTGAAGGTGCTTTTCAGTAAAAGAAATCTGAATGAATATTGAATCAACTTTTACAAGGAACTTGGGCTCTTAAGGAATTCAAGGGATTTAGACTTTAACTTAGAATTTGAACGTTGATAAAGAAATAAGTTGGGGAAGACCAGAGTGGTTTTAATTAAGGTTGATCAAGGAAGGCAAAAAACAAACAAACAAAAAAATCCTAAATGAACATAATGGAAACTCAGTTCACAAAGAATGGAGAAATCTGGCCTTGTGAACTGGGATTCAGCAACTGGGTTTACAAATCTATGGGAGAGATGAAGACCTGACACAGGGTTTTTCCTACTCTGAAAGCCTTTCCAGAAATGGCAATCTTAACATGGCGTTTGTACTTTAAGAATAGCAGAACATATGAGGGGCTTCCCTTCCCTAGTGGCGCAGTGGTTGAGAGTCCGCCTGCCGATGCAGGGGACACGGGTTCGTGCTCCGGTCCGGGAGGATCCCACATGCCGCGGAGCGGCTGGGAGACTCAACCCAAAGAGCTATAAGATCCTCAAAAAATAAAGTATATAGATGGCATTGTTGTAGAGTTGAAGACATTCCTTCAATGAGTTATCACTTCTTGGAATTATCTTTGTCCTTAAACAGGGGACACTCTCTTTAGGGGAAAAGCAATTTTTTTAGTGTACTGCTTTTAAAGTCATTGTTCTAAGACTGCTACCATCATGTCAGTTTAGACCACTCATACAATAATACATTTTTTAGTTTCAATCACACGATAAATTCCTGCTTGAGTTTAGTTTAAAGCAAAAGTTTATCCAGCTTTGTTTTTGTCTTACATTCTATTTATTGTTGAGCCAAACTCTGACCATAATTTTATAAATAAGTGCATTTCACATTCTTACTAATATCTATCCTCTCTTCTTCTATAAGATGAGCTTTGTGTTTTTCAATTTATTATAGTTAGCCATGTTTTCATTTTAGTTGTTCTGTTAGACTCCCTCAAATTCTTATGTTAATAAATTTAAACTAAATGAATAAGTGTAAATACAATCAAATAAAGTTGTAAAAAATTTTTATGACAAAGTAAAAACAATTAAAAGTTACTCCAAGAATACTGAGTATGCTTATAAAAGGCAGCTTAAATTTTTATGTGCCATATTTTATTGATAATCGCCCTCTGTTAAATATGTAGGGCTTTTCCTTAATTTTAACTTTTATAACAACTCTCCACTGATCATCTTTGTAATTATATATCAGGACAAAAAGTTAATCTCTAACATAAATTGCTAAAATAAAATTGAAAATTCAAGAGACATTTGCAGTTTTAATTATCTTGATAAGTAACTTTCAAGTTCCCCTTCTGTACCAATTTATAGCAGAGAATAACATACTTTATAGTTTCAGAGAAATATGGTAGATTAAGCAAATGTATTGTATAAAGTGTAGACACTTTAGAGTGTCTCCATCCTCTAAAGACACTACGGATTTGCAAATGATTCAATTGAGGATAAACCCATAAATGTAGAAAGAACAAAATGGTGGAGGGTTAACATATTGGGGGTTCTATATTTTTTGTTAAAGTAAAAGCAGATGGAATCATACAGGTCATTCTGAAGGACCACATAACTCCCAAATTCCAGATTATGGTAGATGAGAAATACAAAAATAAGGGAGTCTGAATTGTACAGATGAAGCTCAGAAAGTCTTTCTGCTTAGATTGAGCAGGTATAATAACAGGAGTGAAAAATGTGGTGAAATACAAGGTGAAGCCATTTAAGTTCATCCTACACAGACCCACACACACGAGAGAGAGAGAAAGAAATATTTTGAATTGTGGGTATATTTCCAAAACAGTTAAATGAACACCTTAGAAAAAAATAACCCTGTTATAATGTAAGTTATTATTTCATAATAAAGTGCTTCTAATTCTGAATTTCTGGGCCTCCCATTTGAAATATAGCTTTCCACCATTTCAGTATGAAGGAAAGTTTGCCAGTCAACAAGCTCTGCTCCTGTACCACCTTATTAAACATCTTATTCAAAAGACAATGCAAGTGAAAAATTCTAGCCTGCATACCCAACAGCTGAGGAGAAAAGACATGTAGTTACTAACTGCACTAACTAATCTGATCATTTACTCCTTGATTAGAATGAAAAACTAAGGATTACTAGATTTACAAAACAAATCAACAGCATGAAATGAGAAAAAAAGTCAAATACAAAAGAAAGGTGACCCCAGGAGAAAACAGATCATTCAAGGTAGAAGAAAATGTTTTAAAGTATAATATCTTTAGAAGAGTTCTAGATGATGCTTCTACAAAACAAGAGTCATGAATAGGATTGAATGAAAAATAACTCTCAAAAAAGAACCTTTGGAAATTAAAAATATATTGACAAAGTAAAAATAAAAATCAATAGGAGGATTAGAAGATAAACTTGAGGTATCCTTTCAGCACATATATATTAAAACATAAAAAGAGAAAGCCTATAACAGAAAATAAATTGGTCAAGACTATTAATCTAGATAGCTTGTTATCTAATAAACAGGAGTTTCAAAACGGGAACATTAATGGAAAAATAGAGGAAAATTACTAAATAAGAAAAACTCCCAGAACAAGAGACCTGTATCCAGATTTAACAAAACCTGCTAACATCTGACCTCAATAAATAAATATTAATTCAAAGGCACATCACTGAGATGTTTCAGAAGACCAAGTATTAAAAGAGCGTCCCAAAAGTATCCAGCATACTTTTTTTCTTAGTATTCACTGAAGCAATTAATGTCATAATTATTTCATACTTTTAAATTAGCAATTTTGGATAATAAAAATGGTAAAAATTATTTCAAAATTCTGAGGCAATAATATTTTGACTTAAAATTTTATGTCCAGCCAAGCTATAAATTGATAGAAATGGCAAAATAAAGCCTTTTGAGAAATTCAAGTCAGAAAATGTACCTCCCATATACCATTTTGGAGAAGGTTATGTGGGGTTATATTTACACAAAACAAAGTTTACAACCACAGAAGATGAATGTGGGATAAAAGAAATACTGGACTTACGTAAGAAGTCCAAAGTAAATGAATCTTTTCTATCTGGCCTAAGGATAATCAGGACAAGTGTGAACAAAAAAATCATAAGATAAATCTTTTTCAGAAAGTAATGTACAAATTTAAGGCAAATTGAAATGTGCCATGAAGCTACTGATGGTGTATAAGAAGAGAGAATCTATTTGATATTGACAAAATACTGTTCTTTCCTGGGTAGCACAGGAATTGTGACACTAGACCCACATTGGAAGTATTATAATACCAGCATACTAATTAGTTTTTCAGTGAAAAGTAGCTACATGATTATAATAATGCAAACAGTGGATTTGGCTTTTAGAACAACCTGTAGACAGAAAACAGACTATGGTTTTCAGATACAAATAAAAGTAAATATATTCAATTTTGAAATATCATTTTAAATATAATTAGCAGATGTTAAGATATGGAAAGTCAAAAAGAATGAGTCAAGAGGAAGCTATGCGTTTTTATTTCTTTATTTCAATAATAGGAACTCAACATATTGGGAAGAGAGCAAGAAATAAAAGTTGTATTATATTACTGAAAGCTTTAAGTAGGTACTCTAAATGTTTAGATAAATATAAACATCAAATTTAAGAGGAGAGATAATGGAGATGAAAGATTAGTGGAGCTGGATTTAACTACTGAATATGCCAGGTAAATGGAGTGATGTAGAAAAGCATGAAAGCACAATATTTTAAGGAACAGTGAGAAAAATCGATATGAATATCATTATGAAAATAATAGAGACGCAGTTTGAGAACTAAAATGAGAACTTATAGGAATGAAATGCTTTCTTCTTTTAGACTAAACTATTATTGTATGAGAAGTGAAAATCTTTGATTTCCTTAATCGCATGCTTCCTACCAAAGGAAATGAAATTAAATACTCATAGGAACACATCATTTTTTTAAAAATATTTTTAAGCAGGAAATGAGTTCCCTCTTAAAATAATTCAAGCCAATTGAATGAAAAGGAATCTTAATGGATGTAAGATAAAAAGACATTAGTGAAGATAGGAGAATACAGAAAATTCCTTTATTTATAGAGAGAGTACAGAATTCGGAAAGTCCATGAATAAGTGAAGGACCTGGAAAAGTATTGCTGACTCAAATGCAGAAGTGCTAGAGTGTGGAGGAGTAAGATGGGATTCTGTGATGAGCCATAGCAACAAATCCACCATTTAGAATGGAGGAATGACCCAAGGTCAGAGATAACGTTTCCAGACGTCAATTCAACTTGTCTTTAATCATTTTGCATACTTTGTGTGATGCGGAGTGAAAAACGTCAATTTTTTTCCTCAATTAAATATTAGGTTGGAGTATTTCAATTAAACAGAGAATTCCTAAACCAACCTGATCAAGTTCTATATGGGAATATGCTACTTATTTTAATTAATGACTAATTTATGTTCAATGAGATTGATTATTTGAAAGTTACCTATAAGTTATTTAAAGATAATAAATGTAGATGGGCAAGATAACATTGCTGGAGAGATCTTGAACTTTCAATTTCCTTACACTTACGTGCCTAATACTGCAAACTTAAAATAGTCATAATGTCCTTTTTTCACTATTATGAATAAGTGAAACTGATTTTAATAACTAACTAAATTATCTCAATCAAATATTAAGTATCTAAAAAATGGCCTCTGCTAGATTATACCACTTATGTTGATTTGGTTAACTGCCAATACTGAAAGTATATTCTGCTCCATCTTTGTGTGACACTGGAAAGATCAGAATCTCTTTTGCTTTTCTTATTTGACTTGTAAGAGTAACACTACCTTTTAAAAAATATGGTATACTGATTTTTATGTTGTTAATATTGAATTCTATAGAATTATAAAGTTTTAAATTTGAATGTTAATAAATCATTTGCTCACAAACCTCAGTTCTCTGACTCCCAAGAGAAAAACTGAACAATCTTAGGACACTGCTTTATTTTTTACCAGTGGAAAAGAGATTGTTTCAACACCTCGGCATGCAGTAGACACAGACTATGTCTCTTAGTCACAGACTGGGAGAAAATATTTGTAAATTATTTATCTGATAAAGCACTTAAATCTATAATATATATTTTTAAAACTCTCAAAACTCAAAAGAAAATGATTCAGTTTAAAAATGGTCAAAAATTTGAACAGACGCTTCACCATGAAAAATATATAAATGGCAAAAACAACCACCTAAAAAGATGCTCAACATCATTAGTCATCAGTGTAATGCAAATTAAAATCAAAGGAAATGCCACTACAAACCTAATTAGAATGACTAAAATGAAAAAGACTGAACACATCAAGTGTCTGGAAGAATGTGTACAAATGTGTATACATGGAACTCTCTTACACTGTAGTCATATAAATACTTTGGAAAATAGTTTGCAGTTTCTTGAAAATTTAAATATATACCACCATAGGATCCAGGCACTACATTACTAAATATTTATACAAGAGAAAGAAGGCATATGCTCGTAGAAAGATTTGTAGAAAATCATTCATAGCATCTTTATTTGCAATAGCCAACTGGAAACAACCTAAATCCCCATCAACATGTAAATGGATAAACTACAATATATCCATACAGAAATAGATGACTGATATGCCCTATAATACAATCTCAAAAATCATGCTGAATGAAAAAAAAAAAGAAAAAAAAGTATATGCTGTAAGAATCATAATGTAAAATTTTAGGAAATTAATGTACAGTGAGAGAAAGGAGATCAGTGTTTGCCTGGGGAAGGAGGGTAGCGGTGGGGTTCAGAGAGAGAGATTCCTTTGTTGTACTGTTATGTTCATTATCTAGATTACAGCGGTGACTTTATCCAAAACTTATTAAATTCTACATCTTAAATACATGCCGGTTATTACATGTCAATTATACCTCGATTATATTGTTAAAGATTATGAAGAGCAAAGCTTAACTGAATAAAATCCGAGACTTACTTTGAAATGCATTCAAGAAATAGCACATACAGGAATAGGCGTGTGTGTCTGTGTGTGTGTGTGTTGAAGAAAGTATAGCACAATGTTAACTACAGAATTTTGGTGGTAGTGATATTTACTGATTCACTTCACATTTTTTAACTTTTCCATAAATTTGACATTTTTCATAATAATCTGGTGAAAAATTATATTTAACCATTTAAAAACATATAAAAGGAAAGATTGTTTTCAGATATTTTTAATTGAACATAACGAAGATACCAAAAAATAGGAAAATATTGCTCACAAATAAAACCAGGCAAATCTCTCATCTGAATATGAAAGCAACCTAACTAAATCAAGTATTAGCAATTGCAATCCAGAAAATTTTTAAAGTAACAGTTCATTACCATATAGGGTTTATTCCAGAAATGAGAACAGAGTTTAATTTTTAGGAAATTGTTTGTTAAAAATTAAAGAAAAAGTCATACTGCTATATACATGTATGCTGAAAGGCATTTAGCAAAATTCAACAACTCAAGATAAACCAGTGCTACAGAATCAAAACTTTCTTGACATGTTACATTCCAGAAGCCAGTATTATATATGAGAAATAGTAATTTTAACCAAAAAGACAAAAAACAAACAACAATAAAGTATGCTCCCACCACATAAAATTTTTAGTATAAATACAATGCAACATTATTAAGAAGAGAAAATATAGTGATATTAATAAAAAATTCTAAAAATTTGGAAGAGAAAAAGTAAAACTAGAGAAAAAAAATTAATCTATATCACCATAACTATACACAGTTTACACTAGGATAAATTCCAAATATATCAATGATTTAAGTGTAAATAATGAAAGATGAGAAATTATATCACTCCATAATTATGAAGAAATATCTCACCATGCCAAAAATTCCTGAAGCCATAAACATTTTTAAAAATTAAATATATCTTAAAAATATTTTTGCATGCAGGGCTTCCCTGGTGGTGCAGTGGTTGAGAGTCTGCCTACAGATGCAGGGGACACGGGTTCGTGCCCTGGTCTGGGAAGATCCCACATGCTGCGATGCGAGGGACACGGGTTCGTGCCCCGGTCTGGGAAGATCCCCCATGCTGTGATGCGGCTGGGCCCCGTGAGCCATGGCCGCTGAGCCTGCGTGTCCAGAGCCTGTGCTCCGCAATGGGAGAGGCCACAACAGTAAGAGTCCCATGTACCGCAAAATAAAAAAATATTTCTGCATGCAAAACACATACACTCAAAAGATGAAAGAGGAATTATAAAATGGGTAATAATATTTGCAATTCGTAACACATAGTGAAAAGTGAAAATGCCGATTTTCATGAATATCAGTGAGAAAGACAGAAACAGCCTAATTAAAAACTGGGCAAGTGATATAAAAATAGCCTTAACGATATTAAATTATCTTAAAATAAGATAAATGCAAATTTAAGCTGCAACGAAATATAACTTTCACTTACCACACTGGCAAATACATGAAATTTTATCACATATTACATTAGTGACATAGTTTAAAAAGGAACTTATTCATTTTCAAAGATGGTGTAAACTGTTCAACCCTTATTTCAATACTTTTCAAAACTGCAAATGAATATTCATCTTGTTCCAGGTATTCTGCTTCTAGGAATTTGTCTCACACATATCATCATGCATATGGAAAATGTTCCATATACACAATTAATTAATCAAGAGCTTTGTAACAGCAAAAGTTTGAACACCAGTAATGAATTATTGAATTAATGAATAATTATGAAATTATACACCAGTAATGAATTGTTTATAAAACTAAGGCATATCCATATAATGGAATGTTACTCCAATGAAAATCAAGACAATTCTTTGAATAAATTGGTTTGGAATTAGTAACAAATATAACAAGAAAGAGAAAATATATTTTACAAGTACTTCTGTTTTTAAAAATGGAAAGTAATATACGTCTGTAGTTGCACAAAATATCTGGAAGAGTAAAATAACAACAATAGTTACCTATTAGAAATTATACAAACTTAGACATGAGCAATAAAGAAATGAGGGATATCTTACATTGGATCTCTTTATGATGGTTTTAATGTTTGAACCATGTAAAAGTATTGATTAATCAAAACAACTCTTAATGTTCAAAACAGAAGTCATTACTCCTATTCTTACAACAAGAAAAAGCTAAACGTATGGACAATCAGTGACTTTTCTAGGACACATCAGAAAAGAGGTCACAAAGCAAACTGGCGCTAAATTTCAAAAAACAGGAAAATCCAGAGTTACAACCAAAATCTGACTTGCTGGAGCAGAAGCTGTAGGAACCATAAACAGGTGGGGACACTTAAATGGTAATTTAGATGAATTGCTGAAGTCTGAGCATGGACCAGCATGATAGTGAGTAGCACCTAGGGATTGCAGTCCTAGGGACCTCCAAACCTTCTTGGGTTTTATCTATAGAATCTCCATCAGATTCTCATGGTGAAAAACCAAGAGAGAATCCTTGTGGCTTAGACAGAGGGAGGAAGAAGCAGTCATTCTGAAATATTCTCAGAACATTCTGCATAACAAAGGTTTACACTCAGGATAAAATAATGTACCAGAAGAGTATCCCACCAGAGGGAAGCACATTATTCCCACTCCATCCTCCTCTAGCTTCCTTGTTTTTACCTAAGGGGATGGGGAGCCAAAAATGAAATAAAATAACAATTGTGAAGAATACATGCCAGAAACACAGACCCAAGAAAATTTCACTGTAGAATTAAATTATATTCAATTTAAGATTTCACTGTAAAATTAAATTATATTCAATAGAATGCACCTGCTTTTCCAGACCTTACTACCACACCATTATATCAATAGTGGATTACAGATTAAAGAGTTGCAGATGCAGACTGTCTGAGGAGTACTTACAAAGACCCAATGGCAATAGTAGAGAAAGAAAGGGCACTAGAGGAATTTGAAGTCTCCAGCACCTACAGCTTCAGCAAACATTAAACACTGCCCAACTCCTAGCAGATTAACATAAAATCTCACACTGAACAAGAGTTTACCTCACTTTTTATTACCTGATACATAATGTCCAGCTTTTGACAATAATTGCAAGCCATGCTAAAAGACAACAGAAAAATACAATCTGAAGAGACAGATCAAACATTTTCCTAATTGAGGAAAGTAGTAAGATCTCAGAATGTCTGCACAAAAATTGCTGAAAAGGAAAAGTAAAACATGATAGCTCCACAACAAGACAGATCATGATGAAATGACAGAATATCAAGAATCTTAGGTACAGGAAAGTACACATATCTTACAAGGGAAGAATAAGACTGATAGCCCACTTCTCAGCAGCTATAATAGTTGGAAGAAGATGACAAACTGGTATCTTTAAAGTGCTACAAGTAAACAAATGTCAAACTGATGTAATATAGCCAAATATATTTTTCAACACTGAGAATAAAATAATATTTTTATTATAAAGTGCTAAAAAAGTTTACCACTCAAAGACCTTCTGGGAAAGAAATATGAGTAATGGATATAAATCAGCAAGAAGAAAATAAAAGCCAAAGGAGTTGGAAAAATATATTCTTGGATCTAATTAACTACAGACTGTTAAAAGTAATACTCATATTTTCATGATGAAAAATTATGAACTCAACTTCAACAAAAATAATACAGGTGATGTGAGGGACCACAGTGAATAATGAACACCTTAATGGTAAGGTCTTATCCTTTCAGAAGTGAAAGAAACTTAATAACATCAAATTTTGTTAGAATTTTTAAAAGTTATATTCGTGGGTGAATTTAACAGGAACAGAAAATTCAAATTATACATCCAAGTTAAGAAAGGAGGGTTGAGAAAAAACAAGAACACCACCACCAAAGAGGAGCTATTAAATAAAAGTAACCTTGGAAGGAGGAAGAAAGCCAAGAAAGAAAAACAATTAATTGGAACACAAAACAAAATACTAATAATACATTAAAACACTAAGATTTAAATTGCATTTTTTTCAAAATTTTAGCTACACATGATTTAAAAGGAAGACATATATTTCAAACAAAGGACATAGAAAGGTTAAATATTATCTGGAGATATAAGGAAATGACAGACATCTCAAGAGTTGGAAGCTGGCGTACCAATGAGTAAGGAACAAAAACGTTACCAGGTGTAAAGCATAAATAAGTATTAAGCATGTCACTACATACATGAGGAATAAAGAAATAATCCACCACACAGCCGGTGACCGTCATCTTGGGTTGTGGTGGTGTGCACAGTGCTTCTCCACACAGGTGCCAAGGTGTGTCCCCACTGCAGTTCTGAGCTGGGAAAGCCAATCCGATGTGTCAGGTGCAAGGCCTCTGCACACGGCCCCCTACAGAACCAACACTCCAAAGCTCCTGGGGTGGCTACACGAACTGCTGAGGTGGAGCTATGGAGCCCTAATCCCAAGTCGGCCACCATCCAAGGGCCAGAAATCTGATTCCTTTCTGACTTGGCCATCCTCCAGCTGTGTGGCTGAGAGGGTCTTGGTGCTCTGGCCAGGTGTCAGGCCTGAGCCTCTGAGGTGGGAGAGCCGAGTTCAAGACAATGGACCACTAGAGACCTGCCAGTGCCATGTAATATCAATCAAAGAGAACTCTCCCAGAGATCTCTGTCTAAACGTTAAGACCCAGCTCCAATCAATGACCAGCAAACTCCAGTTCTGGACACCCCATGACAAACAACTAGCAAGACAGGAACACAACCCTACACATTAGCAGAGAGGCTGCCTAAATTCATAATTAATTCACAGAAACCCCAAAACACACCACCAGATGTGGTCCTGCTCACCAGAAAGACAAGATCCAGCCTCATCCAGCAGAACACAAGCACCAGTCCCCTCCACAAGGAAGCCTACACAACCCACTGAACCAAAAACATTACCCACTGGGGGCAGACACCAAAAACAATGGGAACTATGAACCTGCAGCTTAAGAAAAGGAGACTCCAAACACAGTAAGTTAAGCAAAATGAGAAGACAGAGAAGTACACAGTGGATGAAGGAACAAAGTAAAAACACACCAGACCAAACAAATGAAGAGGAAATACGCAGTCTACCTGAAAAAGGAATTCAGAGTAATGATAGAAAAGATGATCCAAAATCTGGGGAAAAAATGTGGAGAAAATATAAGAAATGTTTAACAAGGACCTAGAAGAACTAAATAGCAAACAAACAATGATGAACAACACAATAAATGAAATTTAAAATTCTCTAGAAGGAATCAATAGCAGAATAACTGAGACAGAAGAAAGGATAAGTGACCTAGAAGATAAAAGAGTGGAAATTCCTACCACAGAGCAGAAAAAAGAAAAAAGAATGAAAAGAATTGAGGACAGTCTCAGAGATCTCTGGGACAACATTAAACACAACAACATTCGAATTATAGGGGTCCCAGAAGAAGAAGAGAAAAAGAAACGGACTGAGAAAATATTTGAAGAGATTATAGTTGAAAACGTCCCAACTATGGGAAAGGAAATAGTCAATCAAGTCCAGAAAGCACAGAGAGTCCCATACAGGATAAATCCAAGGAGAAACACGCCAAGACATATACTAATCAAATAACAAAAAAATTAAATACAAAGAAAAAATATTAAAAGCAGCAAGTGAAAAGAAACAAATAACATACAAGGGAATCCCCATAAAGTTAACAGCTGATCTTTCAGGAGAAACTGCAAACCAGAAGGGAGTGGCAGGACATATTTAAAGTGCTGAAAGGGAAAAACCTACAACAAAGATTACTCTAGCCATCAAGGATTTCATTCAGATTCGAAGGAGAAATTAAAACCTTTACAGAAAAGCAAAAGCTAAGAGAAATCAGCACCACCAAACCATCTTTACCACAAATGCTAAAGGAACTTCTCTAGGCAGGAAACACAAGAGAAGGAAAAGACCTACAAAACCAAACCCAAAACAACTAAGAAAATAGGTAATAGGAACATACATACATATCAATAATTACCTTAAATGTAAACGGATTAAATGCTCCAACCAAAAGACATAGACTAGCAGAATGGATACAAAAACAAGACCTGTATATACGCTGTCTACAAGAGATCCACTTCAGACCTAGGGACACATACAGACTGATAGTGAAGGGATGGAAAAAGATATTCCATGCAAATGGTAATCAAAAGAAATCTGGAGTAGCAATTCTCATATCAGACAAAATACACTTTAAAATAAAGACTATTACAAGAGACAAAGAAAGACACTATAAAATGATGAAGGGATCAATCCTAGAAGAAGATATAACAATTGTAAATATTTATGCACCCGACATAGGAGCACCTCAATACATAAGGCAAATGCTAACAGCCATAAAAGGGGAAACTGACAGCAACACAATCAGAGTAGGGGACTTCAACACCCCACTTGAACCAATGGACAGCTCATCCAAAATGGAAATAAATAAGGAAACACAAGCTTTAAATGACACATTAAACAACACGGACTTAATTGATATTTATCAGACATTCCATCCAAAAACAACAGAATACACTTTCTTCTCAAGTGCTCATGGAACATTCTCCAAGACAGATCATATCTTGGGTCACAAATGAAGCCTTGGTAAATTTAAGAAAATGGAAATCGTATCAAGTATCTTCTCCTACCACAACACTCTGAGACTGGATATCAATTATGAAAAAAAAACTATAAAAAATACAAACACATGGAAGTTAAACAACATGCTACTAAATAACCAAGAGATCACTGAAGAAATCAAAGAGGAAATCAAAAAACCCTAGAAATTAATGACAATGAAAACACGATGACCCAAACCTATGACATGTAGCAAAAGCAGTTCTAAGAGGAAATTTTATAGCAATAAAACCCTACCTCAAGAAACAAGAAACATCTCAAATAAATAACCTAACCATACACCTAAAGCAATTAGAGAAAGAAGAACAACAACAAAAACAAAACCTCAAAGTTAGCAGAAGGAAAGAAATCATAAAAATCAAATCAGAAATAAATGAAAAAGAAATAAAGGAAACAACAGCAAAGATCAATAAAACTAAAAGCTGGTTCTTTGAGAAGATAAACACAATTGATAAACCATTAGCCAGACTCATCAAGAAAAAAAGGGAAAATACTGAAATCTATAGAATTAAAAATGAAAAAGGAGAAGTAACAACTGACACGGCAGAAGTAAAAAGGATCATGAGAGATAACAACAAGGAAATATATGCCAATAAAATGGACAACCTGGAAGAAATTCTTAGAAAAGCACAACCTTCTGAGACTGAACCAGGAAGAATTAGAAAATATAAACAGGTCAATCACAAGCACTGAAATTGACACCATTATTAAAACCTTCCAACAAACAAAAGCCCAGGACCAGATGGCTTCACAGGCGAATTCTATCAAATATTCAGAGAAGACCTAACAACCTAATACCTATCCTTCTCAAACTATTCCAAAATATAGCAGAGGGAAGAACACACCCAAACTCATTCTACAAGGCTACCATCACCATGATACCAAAATGAGACAAAGATGTCACAAAAAAACTACAGACCAATATCACTGATGAACATAGATGCAAAAATCCTCAACAAAATACTAGCAAACAGAATCCAGAAGCATATTAAAAAGATCATACACCATGATCAAGGGGGATTTATCCCAGGGATGCAAGGATTCTTCAATATATGCAAATCAATCAATGTGATACACCATATTAACAAATTGAAGGAGAATAACCATATGATCATCTCAATAGATGAAGAAAACGCTTGTGACAAAATTCAACACCCATTTATGAAAAAAACCTCCAGAAAGTAGGCATAGAGGGAACTTACCTCAACATAATAAAGGCCATATATGACAAACCCACAGCCAACATCATACTCAATGGTGAAAAAAAAAGAGACATGTACCACAATGTTCATTGCAGCACTATTTACAATAGCCAGGACATGGAAACAAACTAAGCATCCATCGACCAATGAAGAGATAAAGAAGATGTGGCATATATATACAATGGAATATTACTGAGCCATAAAAGGAATGTTGTTATTTGTAGTGAAGTGGATGAACCTAGAGTCTGTCATACAGAGTTAAGTAAGTCAGAAAAAGAAAAACAAATACCATATGCTAACACATATATATGGAATCTAAAAAAAAAATTAAAAAAGGTTCTGAAGAACCTAGGGGCAGGACAGGAATAAAGATGCAGACATAGAGAGTGGACTTGAGGACACAGGGAGGCATAAGGGTAAGCTGGGACGAAGTGAGAGAGTGACATTGACATATATGCACTACCAAATGTAAAATAGATAGCTGGTGGGAAGCAGTCGCATAGCACAGGGAGATCAGCTAGGTGCTTTGTGACCACCTAGAGGGGTGGATAAGGAGGGTGGAAGGAAAACGCAAGAGGGAACAGATATAGGGATATATGTAAATGTACAGCTGAAATGCCCAAGAATGTAGTCTTCTAACATTAAGAAAAAATTGACAAAATCATGAAGAAAAATGTACTAAAAAATCATAGTGGACCCACATGAATATAGCCAACTGATTTTTTCAAAGGAGTAAAGACAATAAAATGGGAAAGGTAATCTTTTCAACAAAATGACTTGAACTACTGGACATCTGCATGCAAAAAAAAGAAAGAAAGAAAATCTGGACACAGATTTTATACCCCTCACAAAAATTAATTCAAAACAGATCACAGATCTACATGGAAAACACAAAACTATAAAATTCTTGGAAGATAACACAGGAGAAAACCTAGATGACCGTCAGTATACCACTACCCATTTATATACAACACCAAAGGTATGGTACTTGAAATAAATAATTGTTAAGTGGGACTTCATTAAAATTGAAAACTGCTACTCTGTGAAATACAGTATCAACAGAATAAGAAGAGAAGCCACAGGCAGTGATAAACTATTTGCAAAAGACACAACTGAGAAAGGACTGTTATTCAAAATATTCCAAGAACTCTTAAAACTCAACAATATGAAAACAACCCAATTTAAAAATGGGGCAAACACTTAACAGACACCTCACCAAAGAAAATATACACATGACAAATAAGCATATGAAAATATACTCCAAATCATGTCATCAGGGAAATTAAAATTAAAATAATGAGATACCATTAAACACCCATTTGAATGGCCCAAATCCAGAACACTGACAATACCACATACTGCTGAAGACGTGGAGCAACAGGAAACTCTCATACTTTGCTGTTTGGAATGTCAAAGCCATTTTGGAAGAAATGGGGAGAAAGCCAAAACCCAGAGAAATAAGAGGAACATTGAAATCACTTTTACCTTGAACCAGGCACAGCTGAACTTCAGTTTTAATGGATTTGTGAGGTAAACAGGACAGAAAATTTTTAAAGTACCTTTTCCTGAAGATAGAAGCTTATAAGAGGAGTCCTTCACTGTTCGGCTGAATCAGAAGTAAATGTTCCTCAGGCAAATACAAAGGAAGCTGAGCTGTTCCTGAGCCAGAAAACCAGTTTCCCTGAGACTTGTACTCGTAAGTCGGCTTTTGTAAATTGGCTTCTTGATTTGAACCTAAATCCCCAACACCTGGATGGTCGAAAGAACCTCACCATGCGTACCAAAATGCTAAGAGCCACAATCATGGTTAAATAGGTTAATATATCTCTCTAAGATAAACATACAAAAATTAGAAGAAACAGACAAAAGTCAGAAAAGGATTTAGATGGTTTGGAAAACAAACTTAATTAATTAAATTTCTTCTCAGGAGGATGGCTTCTTCACCTATTTCTCAAAGAGGCTTATTGGATATGAAACAAAGACAATGAGCAACCCAAAGCAATGTAATTACAAGCACAGAAGGGTCACTGAATAGGTAGCAGCTGAAACAACACACCACAGAGAGAGTCCACAAAGATTTCTGATCACGATTGTAAGTCAATAATGCTTACCTTAAAAAAAATCAAAGTCAAGTTTGAAAATGTTTTCAGGGAATGTAAAAATAGAAAAAGTGACTTAATGGTTGAGAAAAAGCACCAAATAGAACACATAGTAAGTCATTCTTTACATCTGAAAGATTCTTTTTTCTTTTTTAAAAAATTTTCAGTAGTTTTACTATGATGCATCTGTCTAGGTATAGATTCTCTTGTAGTTATTCTGACCTAAGATTTGTAAAGTTTCCTGAATCAGGAAACTGTTTTTTGTTAATTGTGGAAATTGTTGGTCCTTATGTCTTCAAATATTGCATCTTTCACAACCTCTCTCTACTCCTTTCAGGGCTTTAGTAACATGCAATTTAGATTTTAGTATATGTGCTGCCAAAGCAAGCACCGCAATTTAGATTTTAAACCATATCCCATACAGCTCTTATTCTTTGTAAAATATCTATTTTTCTTTCCATGCTCTAATCTATGTATTTTGTTCTAATCTTTTTTCTAGTTTACTCATCCTTTCTTCAGCTGTGCCTAATTTACTATTAAAACCATCATTGAACTATTATCTTCATTTTTCATTATAGAAATAATATCTGATATTTTGTATTTTTCATTTCCCTGGTGAAAGACTCCATAGTGCTATTTAATCCCTTGGATCTATTACAGTGATTTTTAAACTACTACTGATAAATCCAATATATGGGTCACCTGCATTTCTATTTCTATTAGGTATTTTTTTCCTGATGGATTTCCAACATATTTTAATGTCTGATTATGTTTAAGAGATACCGTTATTTGTGGAAAAAAATAGAGCTCTTTTGGGGCTCAGGATGATGTTATTGTCTTCCACAGGGGTTATAATTTAATTCTTATAGATGATCTTGCTACGAACAGATAAATTTAGTTAATTCAGAAAAGAAGCAGTTAAGAAACAGGGCTGAAATTTTTAGGGTATGGGTTTGTTTCAAGTACTCCCTATGAGGTAGCTCATTGGGTTCCAATCCCAAGTGTGGATTCCTTTTTTCTTATCAGACTACAAGTTTTTTCTTATTCAGTTTCTTATCAGGCTACAAACTCCTACCGTGGTTACCTTTTCCCTGTAAAATTTCCAAAAGCTCTGTTTAGGACCTCATATTCTCCCCCACTGCTTTCAGCTAGCCATTTAGCTGATGTTTTTAAATAGCAAAATACCTAGAGGTGAAAATTGACATCAAATGTAAGGTTCACCTCTCTGGAATTCTCTTTTACCCATACTCTTGGCCTTGATACTCCTCCAGTGCCTCCAAATAGATACTCTTTATTTCATATTTTATCCAGCTATTCTAATTATTCACAATGAACAGGTTTATCCTAAATTGACTAGTCTGACATTGCTACAAGCAAAACCCTTCAAGAGATTTCCTTTAGGGATTGGATGCAGATTTATACCAATATTTCACCTATATTTCATTGGCAAGAATTTGGGCACATGGCCTCATATTGCTGCCATTAATGCTGGAAAATAATGACTAGAACTGATAGATATATTCCCAGCCAAAATCTGAAGGGAGAAGTCTATTACAACGTAAAAGAAGAATGGAGTAAATATTGAGAGAATTAGAAGGCTCTGGTACATGTATTATACAATTTTCTTACTCGTTTTGTCCATTTTCTTTTGTTAGAATGTAATATTTGGGAGGTAGTATTTTTTCTTTTATGTATTTTGTTTTCATTTGTGTCGTGGTTGGAGTACAACATTGTATCCTATGTAACCAGAATATACTGGTACACCATAGATGCTCAATAAATATTTGTGATGTGTGGAAGGACTTTCCAAGCTCATTGCTAAATGCCAAAACTGAAATTCTTCTGTTTTTTTTGGAGAATGAGCTTCCATAATTTTAATAATGTTATAATATTAACATAAATTTAAGATATAATAAAATACTTTAATACTAGAAGCATCAACATTCTCTAACAAAGCCAGTGGAATATAGGAAAATATGTGTCACTTAATATTTTCTTTTTGACAAAACAACTTTAACTTCATCAAACATTTTTTAAAATATAGTTGTCAGAACTACTAATTATATTTTTAATTACCCCTTGGACATACTCAAGAGTGTTAGTCTTCTTAAATGTAATACTCCAAATTAAAAGTTATACCAAAATAAAAATGATCTGATCAGTGTTTGAGTTTAATGAAGGGGAAAAAAGTCCCATTGGCTCATTTATTTACCATATTCTTGATTCATGTTGCTGTAGAAAACTTAAACCACTGAGGTAGCAGAAATTTCTTCCAAGGATATGAAGCAAAGTGAACAAAACTGTGAATAATTAACTATCCCTGAGATTGATGGTAGAGGGACATGACCAAAAAAAAATTTATATATTAAATGTATAGGGATGAAAAACTGAGGTATCCAAAATAAAACTGAAGCCAAATCTGTATCTTCGAACATTCAGGAAGAAGTACAGTGGACAAGCTGGCACTTGGGACCCTTTGCTGCTGTGCTTGCACCTGGACAAATGTCTCCTCAGCAACAAAACAGAAAGAAAATATATGGGACTAAAAATAGCTGCATACCTGCATAGCTGGGGCAATTTATGGACAACAAGATACAAAAAGACCAAAAGCCCAACGGCCACTTCTGAAGAGCCAGGAGCAAAAGCAGGGTACTGAGCACGCCCCCTGCACTCAACACCACCAAAGGGGTGAGCAGACCACCTAAGCCATGCCTCCGGCCTGACTCCTGAACACACCCCTCCCCTCACGCCATATAAGGAACCAGCTTGCCCCACCTTGTGGAGCGAGCAAGGGAACCTGTTACTTGTTTTCACTCACTCCTGCTACAGCAGGGGCCCCAATAAAGCCTTGCCTGAATTTTCTTGTCTGGCCTCTTATCAATTTCTATTGATTAAGGAAGGCTAAGAACCCAGGTTGCTAACACTTCCACCTTTTCTGGCTTGGAAGATGGAGTGAGGGGAGGTCATAAGCCATGAAATATGGTGGCTCCTAGAAGCTGAGAATAGTCTTCAGCTGATAGCAAGAAAGCAAGGAGCTTTGTTCTATAGCCACAGGATCTAAATTCTACTAACAACACAAACGAGTAAAGAAACTAATTCATCCTTAGAATCTCCAGAAAGGAATACTACTGACACTTCATTTTAGCCCAGTGGGACCCACACCAAATTTCTGACCAGCAGAAATGAAGATAGAAAATTTGTGTTGTGTAAAATGCTCATTCTGTTGTAATTTGTTACAGTAGCAATGAGAACCAACACCAAAGCTTATGGACCCCATCTCAGAAAACAGTAAAACATATCTATTTCAAATAAGTTATTACAAATGTGCTAAAAACATACATGTGCAAACACACACCCACACACTTGAAACACTTATGATTACTAAGTCCACTTCATCCTAAATTTAAGGTCCCTCATGAAAATCTTAGGAGTAAAAGTAATTTAAATTTAGAATAGAAAATACCACTGGGGCTTTATATTTATGGAAATATAGTAAACACCACTATTCCCTCATTTCAATTTAATAGCAATCTTCAAGTGTATGCTCTATTAGTTTAACCATTATTAGATCATTTTCAAAGAGCTTGGGAAATGTATGTGTATGTAGAATTCAAACTCTAGGTATCTGCTCTGTTGTACTTATATAAAACCAACGCTAGGTTTTAAGGTTTTTATGGTTTATGTACTTATATAAAACCAACGCTAGGTTTTAAGGTTTTTAAATGCTAAACCTTCATCATATGTATTTTATAGCAAGCATCAAGGGTAAGTCTTAGTCAACAAATTCAAAAGTTGGCAAACAGCGGGCCATAGGCCAAATCCAGCTGACTGCCTGTTTTTGTAAATAAAATTTTTCCTGAAAACAGTCATGTATTTTTTTTGTTATTTTGTTTATTTGTTTGTTTTCATTATCTTGTCAACTATCTTCTATGTCCATTGCATATTTTTTAATTGGGTCTTGTTTTCTTTTTTCTTTTTTTAAATTTTTATTTACATATTGTTTATGTTTATTGCTTATGGCATATTGTTTCACACTACAGTGACAGGGTTGAGTAGTTGTAACAGAGACTATGGCCCACAAAGTCTAAAATATTGGCCCTTTATAGAAAAGAAAAAGTTGACTACTGATGTAACTGAAGGTAACATTTGCATATAAACAAATAATATCAATAAAGTATTAATAGCATATAATATTTCCATCATATAAAATATGATAGAAAAGAGATGTTAAGGTTTACCTTTAAGATCAGGGAAATTTTCCTAGAGGAAATAATGTTTCAGTTAAATCTTAAAGCATAGACTGAAGTCTACCAGCTGGATAAGGGGGGATAAGGCAATCCAAGCAGCAGAGTTCACCACACAAGAAAGACATATTTATACATACACACACATACAAACACACACACACATAAACACACACACAAATATATATTCAGCCTTAAAAAAATGTTACAGACCCTGCCATTTGCAACAACATTGATGAACCCGGAGGACATTATGCTCAGTGAAATGACACAGAAAGAAAAAAAAAACTGCATGATCAACTTATATGTGAAATCTAAGCAACATCGAATATATAGAAGCAGAAATGAGAATAGTGGTTACCAGGGGTGGGGAGGTGAGGGAAATGGGAACATGTTTGTCAAAAGGAACAAAGTGGCAGTTATATAGGATGAATAAGTCTGGAGACCTACTGCACAGCATCGTGACTACGGTTAATCATATTATATTGTATAGTGGAAATTTGTTAAAAGGGTAGATTTCAGATGCTCTCACCACACACACAAAAAATTGTAATTATGTGAGGAAATGATATAATTAGCTTGACTGTAGTAATCATTTCTTTATGTATATGTATATCCAATCATCATGGTATATACCATAATATAAACTATTTTTACTTAAAAATAATAACATTTTAATTTATATTTTAATTATTTTTTATTGGAGTATAGTTGCTTTACAATGTCGTGTTAGTTTCTACTGTACAGCAAAGTGAATCAGCTATACGTACACATATATCCCCTCTTTTTTTGAATTTCCTTCCCATTTAGGTCACCACAGAGCATTGAGTAGAGTTCCCTGAGCTATACAGTAGGTTCTCATTAGTTATCTATTTTATACATAGTATCAATAGAGTATATACATCAATCCCAATCTCCCAATTCATCCCACCTTCCCTTTCCCTCCTTGGTGTCCATCTGTTTGTTCTCTACATCTGTGTCTCTATTTCTGCTTTGCAAATAGGATCATTCAGACCATTTTTCTGTATTCTACATATATTCATTAATATAAAGTATTTGTTTCTCTCAATAATAACATTTTAAAAAAGACAGAACCCTCATGTTCATAACAGCATTATTTACAATAGCAAGGACATGCAAACAACCTACACGTCCATCGATGGATGAATGGATAAAGAAATTGGGTTATATATGCACAATAAAATATTATACAGCATTAAAAAAAAGGAAACCCTGCCATTTGAAACAACATGGATGGACCTTGAGGACATTATGCCAAGTGAAATAAATCAGACAAAGACAAATACTACACTTATATGTGGAATGAAAGTGGTCAAAGTTACAAATTTCCAGTTAGAAGATAAATAAGTACTGGGAATAGTTAGGAAAAGATAGTTAGGAATAGATAGGAAAAGAGAGTTAACACTGCTGTATAATATATTTGAAAGTTGTTGAGAGTAGATCCTAAGAGTATTCACCACAAGGAAAAACAATTTTTCCTTTTTTTATATCAATGTAAGATGATGGATTTAACTAAACCTATTGTGGTAATCATATCAAAATATAAGGAAATCAAATCATTATGCTGTCCACCTTAAACAGTGCTGAATGTCAATTATATCTCAATGAAACCAGGAAAAAAAGAATCCTACTAAAGTTAAAACAAAAGACATAGCAATGTTGAAGATAATGATTTATGCAACTAAATATAAGTATTCCATAAAACACATAAGAAGGAGTGGGAGAAGATGAGATGGAGAGACAGACTCAGGAAGAAAATGAAAGGTCATTGATGTCATGATTTGTTAAATAGTAGTTTTATGTTGTGTTTTATATCATTTCTCCATAGAATCAATTTGCAACATGAGCTGGAGATGACTATAACTGAAAATAGGAACACAAATGAGGAGCATAACTTAATAATACACATGATAGATGGTAAATTACAGGGAGGGTGGAGAAAAGGAAAATGATTGAATGGATCTTTAGGAGGAAGCATTTCCAGAACTTAGTAACTGACTAGAGACATGAGGCTGAATGAAGAGAAAATGAAGCTTTATAGTAACCAGTTCAGGCTAACAGATGCCACCAATCCCCATCTGAGATAGGAACAAAAGAAGAAGAGGAGGCTGTAAATGGAGGATAATATAAATCAGTCTTAGTTTGTGAAAGTCCTCAGAGAATCTTTGATCCATTTAAGTCATTCTGAAATAATAGGTTATAGTTTTGTTCTGTTTTGTATGGATGTCTTCTGCTTTCAGTAGCTATTTTCTAAGGATATTATTTGGTTTTCATTCTCATTTAGTTCATAATCACGTTATCAAGAGTTTAACTACAATTTGCATGGCTTGTGTCTGTGTGTGAGTGGGAAATTTGTTTTCCTGAACTTTTAGAAGGACGTGTGGCTCAGGTAGCTTTTCTAATTTGAAGTAGCCCCCTTCACTATTTTTGTGTAAGAAGACATAGATAGATAGATAGATAGATAGATATAGATATAGATGTAGTCATAGCTTATTTTCTGAGATTTATTGAGTCGGTTCCATTCCCTCACTGTTATCACAATGTTCTCGTCCTTTCTATCCTCCTTCTACTTTTTAATTTTTGGCCATGCCTAAGAGTTTCTCCTCAACCTATAGACTTGTCCAAGAAGTTAGCCCTGGCTGATTAGCTTTGTAGGATCATAGGCACTCCATTGTACCAGCCTGTTCAGATCCTTCACACTCACCAACTTTTGGATTATACAAAATCCCTTTCAGTTGTAGCTGCTTTTCAGTAAATAACTATTGGATATTTTGAATGTTTCCTGATTCCAGATCTTTCATACTCCTTATTTCTTTCCTCTGCACAAAATTGATTCCATGCAGTCTTACAAATGTTGAAGGCTTTTCACTATATGTCTGTATTTTGGGGTTCATAGGGATACCTTGTCAGTTAGCTTTGTTGTAAATATCTACAATACCTTTGAGTTGTTGCTTTTGCTAATTAGTTTCTATGTGTGCTTAATAAGAGGACTCTGGAACAATTCAAAACAATACCATTGCTGCCTTCTTCCCAGAATCTTCCACATATTGGTTTTGAATTCTTTGATATTAATGTTGCTAGAGATGAAATGAGAGCCATTCTACATTCATTGATCATTTAGATTTAAAAAGAATTTTTCCATGTCTTCTAAGCAACACATAGTAACATAAGGAATAATTTAAGAGACGGGTAACTGAGTCTGGTTGTTTATATAACTTGGAGTTTAATGGCACAAACTCTGAAATTATGGAGTGCTGAATTAAAAGGCCCTGATTTTATAACTCAGCTCAGAAGTCTATATGTGACTTAAAATTGTATATAAACCCACTATTGCATTTATTGAAGCTGTTATTCCTTGCAGAATAATTTAGGCTTGTCTTTTCCTTATGAGTACACACAATGCAACTGAATCTATGCTTTCCAACATATCTTGTTTCAGCAGTCCAATCAATATTAATAATCAGAACTTTGGGTTTATGTCTAATCAAGTGTACAGTAGGAGCTTTACAAAGTTCCTTCCTCTTCTCTGCCTACATTAGCTTCACCAGAGATAATTAAATTGTATCATGTAATTGAAGAGGCAGAAACTGGAAAGGCAGGAAAACAGCCATTTATCCAGTCTGTTCTAGCAGCTCATGACTTTTAACAATGGGTAAGTAATGGGAAATACAGGGAAATTGAAAGAATAAGCAAAAGGCAGTTTTCCAATAAAGTATTCATTAGTATAGAAGAATTTATAGATATAACCAACTGTTTTTATTTACTACCATTTTAAATACATAAAATTGGCTTTCAGATTAAGATATTGGATTATGAAAAAACATGTAATAACTCTCCTGTCTTGAGACCTCATTTTGATATAAGAAAAAAAAATGTTAAGGTGTATGTCGTATCAGAAAATGAATAAAACAAGAAATTTCAACAAATTTATGAAATATAAAGTAAATAAATAAAGCAGAAGTTCCTGCTTAAAGAGAAAGTAGAAGATGAACTCAGCCTATTTTACATAAACCTGGAGAGGCTCTGAACACAAAGACAGAAGGTGAAAGAAAAATAGGAATCAGTGGGATTCAGAATACAGTGGGAATTATAACATCAGTGAAAAGTTCTTCTAGAAAAAGTTCATAAATGATCTAATGAGATAAAAAGAAAAAAGATGGTAGAACCCCAGGGTTATGTCCTCTTAACTCAAGTTTTGAGGGTCCCCATAAAAATGCCTCAATTCCCAGACATCCATCTAAACTAAAGCATACCGAGTTCTCCATGGGCCTTCCAAGGATCACCAAGCATGTTAGGAAAGCCTGAAATATGAAAAAGTAAGGATAAGATTAAACAGAAATGCTTAGCAGAAAGAAGAGAGATAAATCAGGCAAAGAAAAGGCCTTTAATAATTTTCATGAGACATATTTGAAGCCATGACATTTCTATGAAATAAAATTAGGGTGTTCTATAGAAAAAGAGACAGAAACCTATACCAAGAAGAGAGACAGAAACAGAAAGAATAGAATGGACATCAGTTTCATTAATGCTAAGATAGGGCAGTACCTCAAGCTTCTCCAGGAAAATAAAAATATAATTTATATATGTATAATTTTATTTCATTTTGAGGAATTGGCTCAAGCAATTGTAAGGGCTGGTGAGTCTGAACTATGTAAGGTAGGCTGGCCGACTGGAAACTCATGTGCGAGGTGATGTTTCATACTGTAGGCAGAATTTCTTCTTCTCTAGGGAAACCTCAGTTTTTGCTCTTAAGGCCTTCAAGGAATTACATGAGGTCCGCCTCATTATTGGCGGCAATCTCCTTTATTTAAAGTCCCTGATGATAGATATTAACCCATCTACAAAATGCCTTCACAGCAATACCTAGATTAGTGTTTTATAAATTAGCTGAGTACTGTAGCCTAGCCAAGTTGATACCTAAGACACTTAGACCAAATATTCTGCTGAATACAATAGAATGTGTTGGTTCAAATAGGGATCCTCTTTTCTTAAACATATCACAATGATGACAGGATAATAAGAAATTACCAGACAAAATTCTAAGAGAAAATGGGTCATAAAATATGTACAAAAAACACCAGAGCAACAAAAACAATTTTGCTCTGAGGACTAGCTGCCCATCCTGGCAAACCTGGGATTTCCTTTGGGGGATCTTATATATGGGACTAACAGGAGCAAAGGCCAAATCCCTTCCTTATGTGGGCAACTCTTAGGAGAACCTGTCCATTTTAAGCTGGGTCTCAAACAAGATCTGCTCTCAGGGTTAAGATGAAACAGAAGTGAAATTGCTCCAACTTCATAGAAAGTGATAAGGACTCCTTGATGCTAGGTCGAGCAGAGTAGAAAAATAGGAAAGGAAAAATTCTTCCTGAAAAAATTATGGTTATAAAAGAGTCATCATATAGATGTGCAAGCCGGGATCACATGTAAACCTTTTGAGAATCGAAAAGGATTTATCAGAATTTGATCATAATTGCACATACAAAGTTAAAGCAATCTATAAAATTTCTGGAAGATAACACAGGAGAATAAGTTTATGATCTTGAGGGAGGGAAGGGTTTCTTAATCAAGACCCAAAATAACACTAATAAGAAAGAAAAATATCAATATGTTCATCTACTTAAAATTAAGAATATCTATGCATCAGAGGACGGTGTGAAGTGAGTGAAAGACATGTACCAAATTTGGAGAAAGTATACATAATAATATAACAAAAAAGGATGTATATGGAGATATATAAAGAACTCCTTTAAATCAAAAGGTAAAACACAGATGCTCTAATAGAAACATGAACCCCCAAAAAACATGATTATGCTTTTCACACACACACACAAATCCAAATCGAAAAGGATGTATTCCTTCATACATTTTGTACTGGCAGATAAAAGTGTTCATCATAAGTCTAGCTACAAATGACGTATGTTTGGCATGTTGTAAGTATTAACATTTTTAAAGAGAACTATGACATCACTCTTTCAAATGGTTAAAATGTCATTTAAATTCTTTAATGATTTGATACCACTGTCATCCATCTAAAAAATACATAAAGAAGCTCTTCTTTAACAATGAAGATAGATAGATAGATAGATTGATAGATGATAGCTAGATAGATAGATAGATAATAAAGATATCTGTTAGTAGTCAGCAGTGGAATCCACATTTAAATAACATTTTCCCAGAATTTTGTGAGCAGGAATCAAAAAATTAATCACATAATATATTGTGTGATTTTATTGGGAGATTGATGGATTTATTGGAGTGTATTTAAATTAGTAGTTCAGGGCTCAAGGGGAAATCAGCTATTGTGTTATATCCAACTTTGCACATCTCTGGGCTTTATTTTATTATACATCCACCAGCTTAGCCAATTTTTTTTTTTAAAAATAACCTAACAATGTCAAGAGCTGGCAAAGATATGAATCAATGCTTATTCATATGTACTTCTGGTGGGAGTATATATTGAAACAGCCACTTGGAAAAAACAGTTGGGCTTAATATAGTAAAATTCCAGATATACATACTTTTGACTTAACAAATCCACCCTAGATATAAACCCTAAAGAAAATTATACGTATGAACATTGGGATAAATATATATGAGTTTATGAGAGCTTTGTCTACAATAGTTCCAAACAAGAAACAATCCATATGTCTATCAATAATAGAAAAGATACACCTATCATGCTATGTTCATACAATGGAATATAATAGAGCAGTGAAAATTGAATGTAGATACAGGTACTTTTAAAAAGAAATGAATCAAATATAAAAGAGTTTGAAAGTGTTAAGACATAAAGAATATGATCTAATTTTCATTTTTGAGGTTCTATACCAGATAAAACCTAATTATATTTTAAGGATGCAGAATTATATTTTTAGATGACAAAACTATAAAGAAAAACAAGGACTTAACTAATTCAAAAATCTGGATAGTAATTACCTGGAGGTGGTAGCTGGAGAGGAATGGGTAAAAGACAGAAACTGTGATTGAACAAAACAGCAATATTCTATAACTTGACCTGGGCCATGCATACATATATGCTTCCTTATAATTATTTATTAAACTATTTACTTCTGTCTTGCATTTTTTCTTTACTAATGACCCGAAGGGAAAATAAAAGGAATGTTGAATAAAAGAGGATATTAATATATGGTGCTTGTATAACACTAATTTAATCAAGATTCTGATGCAGAGCCTTGGTATTTTTAAAAAGATGTCCAGGTTATGCTAGTATGGATCCAGAGTAAAGAATCACATATCTGGGTGAGCAGTTTCTGGCTATAACATAAGAACTCTGTGGCATCAGAGATATTTCAGAAACACCATGAGTTAAGACACACTTTCTATAGACTGAGTTGAAGTATATATTTATGTAAATGACACACAAATACATTAAAATATTCAAAAATTAATTATACTGCTTACACAATTACCTTTAGCTAATTTTGGCTAGGTACTATCTCCACATATAAAGTATTGAAACTTTTAATAAATATTTAAATAAAAATGTGTGATGTGAAAAGTAAGTCTTCTAACTCCTAAGCCTATCAGATTCCCTTTCCATAGGTCAATGATTCTCTGCACTCTTCCAGAGATAGTCTATGCATATATAAACACATACATCACTTTTGTTCACACAGAATGATAAATATACACTACTCTGCAACTTGCTATTTTCACTTCACAGCCACCAATATATATGCAGCTGCCTTATGGCTTTTAGTGACCACAGTGTGTTGCTTTTATGTTTGTGTATTGTCATTTTTCAAATATGTAGGTGGTAAGATTATTAAAGGATCATCTCATTTTAAATAGAAAAACACAGAGAACAAGAGAGAATGCTAGGAAATATTTTAAATGTCCTGCTGAAAAACCAATAGAAAGACTGCAGTGTAAAACAGAATATATATTTTGAAACGAAAACAAGACTACCAGCGATACATGGCAGAGCTTATTGATGAGAAGAGGGAAGAGCAGAAACCTGTGCCTCCCAAGCACTCAGAACGGAGCACAGACACTGATTAAAAAAAAAAAGCCTCTGGTTTCCCAGGCTTCACACTAAGCACGTGAAAGTTGTTGCCCAATGCTGAAAGAATTTGAAAACTAAGGAGCACTGAGGATAACTACAGCAACAACAAAACCCCAAACCAGCCAAACCAACGTCTACACTGACCCACCTCCTTGTATTGGCAGCTTGAGGAAGAAAGAAGTGTGTCCATTGCCAAGCAAAAATACTATACCTTAGGTTCAACTGTTCTTCTGCACACAATGTTCAGCATAGAGTTGAAAATGAGACACAAGAAAGTGAGAAAAAAAAGCAACAGATCTTTAAGTGTGGTTACAGATAAGAGATCAACTAATTTATAGAACTAGAGCCAGAAATGGCCCTAATGATGGAACAGTTAAACTGGGATTGTAAATAACTATTATTTAAATGATATAGTATAAAAGATGGACACTGGCTGAGGACAGATGGGGTGATTGAAACTATTTTTAATAAGTCAGCTATATATGCTGCCAATAAAAAACAAAACAAAACAAAAAAGACACAATATCAGAGAGACATAAAGAATTCCTTTGATGGGTTTTTCAACAGACTGAACACCACTAGATGAAGAAATAGTGAACTTGAACAATGATAATTAGATATTATCCAAACTGAAACACAAAAAAGAAAAAAAGAGTAGAGGAAAACAAGCAAACTGAAAGCAGTAGAGCACCCATGAGCTATGACACAATTTTAAAGTATCTAATATAGATGCATTTGGAGTTCCAGAGGTAAAGAGAGAGGAAATATAAGAAGTATTTGAAGACCTTGCTGACAAGAATTTTCCAAAACTAATGAATGCCAAGAAGCCACAAATGCAAAAATCTTGGAAATCCCATGCAGGAAAAGTACAAAGAAAACAGAGCTAGGCACATATGCAAGAAAAACCCTACCTTGCACCATATATAAAAATTAATTTGAAATTGATCATAGAGTTAAATGTAGGCACTCAAACTATAATGTTTCTAGGAGAAAGTATAGGAAAAATCTTTATAAACTAAGGGAAGATTCTTTAATATGTGGTACAAAGAAAAACATGAAACATAAAAGACAACACTGAGGTGCTATATTGTAATTTTAAAGTTCTGTTGCTTGAAAAACATTTAAGTTAATAAGAAGATGAGACTCAGACTGGGAGAAAATATTTGCAAATGACATTTCTTGCAAAGAACCTGTATCCAGGATATAACAGAGAAGCTTAAAATTTAATGAAACAAAGACAAGCAGCTCAATTTAAATAATGAGCAAAAGAAAAAAAAAATCAACAGACATTTCACCAAAATAAGGTACACAGAGATCAGGTAAGTACATGAAAAGCTGCTTAACATCATTAACTGCAACAGTAATACAAATTGCCGTGACAATAAGATTCTACTTTACACAAACTAGATTAGCTAAAATTAAGACTGTCAATTATATATAAATTCAGTTTCTGGGCCTCAGTCTAATCAAAACTGTAAGCTAGATTAAAGCTTCGTGCTTTTGGTTTCTTTGTTTTCATAAAAACGAATGCTCAATTTCTGAAATATTCTAAACTATCGTCAATCTAATATGGAATGTGTTTATTTTTTCTGTCTTCTCTAATATCTGCATATATATTCTGTATCTTAACAGAAATATGGTAACAAAGTCTATGATTTTTCCCTTGTGGAATGAATCACTCTAGGGAGGGCAGGAAGAATTCCATAACGGCTTACCTGGTAACTTTTTACAGTCACTTAAAAATTGTGTGACATCTAGAGCTATGAGTTAATTTGTTCTTTCATTAATCTTTTATTGAAGCATATTTTGTCTCAGATACTCTACTAAACATTGTCTTCAAGGATATTAATACCAGACTGTTTTGTGATCATAGTTTGACTTAATTGAATGCTTTTGAGATGCACTCATATGGTTGCATGTATCTGTTCTTTTTTATTTCTAAATATTATTCCATTGTATGACTATTACACAATTTTTTAATTCACTAACTGAAGAACATTTGGGTTGTTTTTACTTTTTCTGATGATGAATAAAATAGCTATGAGCATTTACACCCAGGTCTTTGTGTGGATGTATGTTTTCACCCATTTAGATAAATTTCTAGGAATAAATTAGCTGTGGTAGCATGTGTGGTAGCATATGGTTCAATATATCTTAATATACAACAAATTGCCAAGTTAGTTTCCAAACTTGTACCATTTTGAATTCCTATCAGAAATGTATAAAAGTTTCGATTACTCTACATCCTTGTCAGCACATATAAACCACACAGGTTTGCAAATAAAATTAGTGCAGTCCTCCAAGTAGATTTTAATCTGCCAAAATATTTAGTGAAAATACTGCCAAATGCAATAATTCTACCAATGGGAATATTTTTAGAATCACAGTCTAATAATATTTGTAAAAATGAACCTAAATGCATTTAGGATTGATTTGTTTTACCTCACCTTGATTGTGAATTGTTTCTCTAATTTACTCTGTAGTCTTTGCAAATAACTTAACTCTATTTCTCAATTCTTCCAACTTAAAATGGTTACAATTTCAAGGAGTCTATGGGGAAAAATTGCAAAACTATGAGGTAAATATAAGTTTTCAAATCTACATCAATTGAAAGTCTCACTTTATGGATGAAATGTAAAAAAAAAAATCATAATACTATCTGTCTCAATTAGCACAAGTCCAGCAAGCAAATAGAAGAAAAAGAAGCAAATAAATAAAAAGATTTTTGCAGGAGGAAAAAAGCTACAGTCAACTAAATTCAACTGGATTAAAGCAGTGTAGCAGTGATTTATAATAGTCAGTTAGGGTACTGGGGAGTGTTGAAAGAGTTAAGCATCCTTAATTTTAGAGTGAATTTTCAAACGAAGAAAAGTTTAAACTTAAATTTTAAAAACAAATATAGTATTGCTTGCTATTTACGGAAGCCCACCTACTAAGCAGGGACATCTAATTGTATGATAATTCAGCAGTTACAGAGAGATAATCTCAAAAGTCTTGTAAAGTCTCTCCTGTCCTAAAATAATACAGCCATTTCTTAGCTAATATTCTACTAAGTAGAGTCCTGGCTAATTTTTTTTACATCCCAAGCTAGGTTAGAATACATAGGCTGTTTCAAATCCAAGTGTGGGTGAAAATGATGACTTAGACTTTGTCCAGAGATATTTTAACTTTGGAGTCTTGGAAGTCATCAAATAGACAAGGTAAAATACGCAAACCAGATCACACTGCTAGTGAATGGGAACATCTCCCCACTGCCTGTCTCATGTCTCAAAGAAGTACCTGGAGTCTGATGGTCTTCGCAGGTTATTCAGAGTAAAACATCAACAAGTTTAGGGAATCAGAACCGTAGGCTCATTGCCCTTAACCTGGAGTCTGATGGTCTTGGCATTTATTCAGAGTAAAACATCAACAAGTTTAGGGAATCAGAACCGTAGGCTCATTGCCCTTACACTGCAGTCATATTAGCACTCACAAAGCCACCCACGAAAATAGTTCTGCTACTCAGCGAATCATTTCTCCACGATGACCTCATATGTGGCTTCCCGGTCTGGGAATTCTTGCTGTGAGAACCCTGGGGCCATCTCCTCTTTATCTACACTTGCACTTCAGGACTTAGGGGATTTGCACTGGGGTCCAATTAGTGTCATTCACGATGATCTATCACACTTCCATTTTTCCCTTCACTCTTACCTTCATTTTACAGATGTAGAAATTCAAGTTCAAAATGGTTAAATATATTTCTCAAGGCCAGAGAGCTGGTCAGAGCAGGATCCATTTTCCCCTAAATGTCACTCAGAACTTCAGCAACAAATTTTAACAACTCTGCAGCACTGTCTTTTCCAACAGACAAAAAGATTACTTGCCCTGGATGGTCAAATTAGCCATAAGACACTTTTGGCCCATGGAAAGGATAGCCAGCTAAATGAAGGAATTTCCCTGCATGACCTTGGGAATGTTCTGTAAATACTCTATACCTTGGGAATGTTCTGTAAACCCTCTACACCCTCTATACCTCTTCCTCATCTGTAAAATAGGTACAATAACATAATGCCTACCTCATAAGGTTGCTATTGAATTAAATGAGTTAATAATTGACAAGTAGCTCAAAGAGGATCTGGTTCAACCTAAGTGTCTTATAAGTGTCTGTGACCTACAATTATGATGGTGATAGTGGTGATTTTTCCTTTTAGGGATGGAAAGAGAGAGTCATTTGTCTGCAGTGCCCAATCATGGAAAGCAAATACGTACCTCAGATATTCTGGGAATATTGTCTTTGGAGATCATGTTTAAGTTCACCAGCACCTCAGGTTTTAGCAGTGACTTAGAAATCCTGCTATCAGCAAAAGATATGATTTTGATTTTGTCCACAGCCACTACAAATGATTTGAGTTTTATTTACCCATAATCAGTACCAACCATCCCTATAAAAGTCAAGTCTCCTACACAATTCTCTATGCTTACCTAATACTACGTTTCCCTTTTGTGATTTTCTTTTTCCTTCAAGTCAATTTCAAATATTCATTTAATTTGATTTCACTTTTATGAAAATATATGATGGAGAGAATAGAATATGCTATGATATGCCTAAGGCTTAAAAATCCCCCCTAGGGATTTTTCAGGTCTTAGTCTATTAACCATCCCCCTCCACTCCCTGCAATGGATTTGAACAAGAAGCATCTGAAGACAAACTTTGCATATTTCGAATTTTGGCCTAAAGCCAGCCTACTTTACTACTTAGAGAATGTTTTGAAGCCTGAAATTTACTTATTCAGGCATAGGCCCAAATCTAGCAGTTCCACTGGAGACTCACTGCTAATAGTTAACAGACCGCTGTGCTTATTCACTTAACTTAGGATGTTCAAATTTCATGACAATTCAATTTCCTTTTTAACAAAATAAATGAACAAAATTCTATTAGACATGTCTAATTTTGTGTTTTTAACTGTACACCTTTACAGTAATGACTGTCAAATAGACATTTACATCCCTGGCTCTCTTCCAAGGTTCAGATTTTTATTTTCATTTTCCTATAGGATACTTATTTCTAAATTCACTGCAATAATAACAATGATAAAAGTAATAAATAATAACAACTACCGTTTATTCAATACCTACCACTTAACTGGCACTCATAGTTACTTTATGTCCACTATCTGATTTACTTTTCCTATGAGTTCCTATCCATCCTTTGAGATGGATATTCATTGCTATTTTACTTTCAACAAAACCCTGAGGCTCAGAAAGGTTAATTTCAGAAATCTATATTTAGCATGGAGAAATATGTACTCACCACCTTTCAATGAATTTTAGAGCCCCCATGTTTATTTGTATATTCTAATTTAGAAATTCCTATCAAGTCTGTCCTTTTCCTTTCATCAGCACTGCCCCATTTCAGGAAATCCATTATTATATCTAAACTTGGTATGTTATTCACGACCCAAGTATTTCTTCACCTCAGTTAACCTTCAACTCTAACGATAGTGGGAGGTAACCTTAAAAAAAAAAAATAAGGCTATGGGGCATTCCCTGGTGGTCCAGTGGTAAGGACTCTGTGCTTCCACTGCAGGGGACACGGGCTCGACACCTGGTCAGGGAACTAAGATCCCATATGCTGCGTGGCTTGGACAAAAAAAAAAGACTATGTTTTATCTTACTTAAAATCTTTTTTGTTTATTTCCTACAAAATAAAAATCCAAATTTCTTAGCTGATTTACAAAACAGCTTACAATCAGACCACTTATCCCTGTTGACACCTGTTGAACACTTCCACCAATCCATTCAATGTCTGAGCGACTTTGGGGCTTTTCATATTTTCAGTCACATCATGGTCTTTCATGGCTCACTGGCCTTCTCTACCCTATTCCTCCCATTAAAAAAAAAAAACAAATAACTATTCTTAATAATAAGGTCAGAGAAATCCCTTCATGTAAAAACTTAACTGATTCTCGTCTAGAATTGAACCAGCTCCTTCCCAGTTTTCTCAGCACTTTGATGTACTTCGTTGGCCACATGGAATCATCAAGCTTCTGACTTACTTTTACATTGCCCCACCTACAATCTTAAATCCTTAAAAGTGAATTCAGTAGATAAATGAATAAAAATAAATGAATCACCGAATCTAACGTTACACAACATTATCAAGAAATTTTATCAAAAACTTACAAGCATTCATATATCAGGAGTGTAGAAACCTGGATCTAACCCTTTTTTCTATTTTGTAATCTTGAGAAATGCTATTAATCAAAGTATGAACTAGGGATATTAATGTCTCACCTGCGTGGGAGCTGAGGTTTGCAAAAGATTACTGTTTAACATGCCTTTTAGCTTTAGGACCTATGATTCTATGAAATAGTAATTAGAAATACTCTCTCTAATAGATCATTATCAGAGGACAAGAGTTACATTGAATATCTTTATCGGAAAAAATATCTCTCTGCACCCTGCCTCGTCATTTACTTTTTGCTTCATCTCTATCATAGTTCAACTCTTTCATTTTGCTCTGTGCATTCATTGTAAAATGCTAGGATAGTCACAAAAATGCTGAAGAGAAACACTTTTTGCCCCTGGATAGTAATAAGAATCTATTAGTGCTTCATTCTGGTAGACAAGTATACATAGGGAATGAGTGAAATGTTGAGCCAGTTCTGGTATTAATCATTGGAAACAGCCACGGAATTATTACATATTTAACCATATGCAGACTCCACAGTACAATAAATCAACAATCTGTGAATACCCAATATTATTCCAATTCACTGTTAGATCCAAACGATTATTTATAAAACGTGCAAACTCTGCTGATAAATAGAAAGTGTTATAAAATTTCTGGTTAGGAAACTCTCATAGCTTACTCAGAAATATTTGATTTCTGACTTAGAAAAATTTCCAGTTCTATTTAGTTTTAATATTTCTTGCAGTCTTTGAGTATTATTAGAAAGTAGAGGCTGAAAGAGTATATTATTTGGATTATCAGCTCAACTGCATAACCAAGAGGCTCGAAATAACTAGTGAATTTAAAGAAGTAGAAATGTATGTCTCCTTTACCTAAAAAAGTCTGGGTAGTCAATCCAAACCCGTTGGTGTTACTACAGTCATTAGAGATCCAGATCCTTCTATCTAATTGTTCTGTCAAACTCATCTTGAGCTTCCAATTAATAGTCTAAGATGTATGCTCTGGCTTTAGCTACAGTCTGTACTGAAACCAATGGAAAAAGAGAAAAAACGAAGTATTGAAAATAACTCTTGACTTTAAGGATGCAACCTAATGGTAGCATAAATCACTTCTGCCCGTATCCTATTAGCCAGAATTTGCAGGTATGTGACCATACCTTTCTTTAAAGAAAACATGAAAACGTAATAATTATGCAAGCAGTCCCTTGGCCCAAGTAATATTCAGATTATGCTATTTCTAAAGGAAGAAGGGGAGAATGGAGAAGCGCTGAGAGTTTCGGCCACAAGCAAGCTCCAACAAAGCACAAGTGTTCCACATTCCAAACAGAGATTGATTAATGCATATTTTATTCACCTTTCAGGAAAAAGATCAAATAATAATTTTCTTAATTAAATGTTTTTAAAAGATTTTCAAGCACCAGTTGTCAATGATGACCAAAAAATTAATAAATATCACAAGGATAGGAGTGCGAAAACCTGCAGAGTTAGTCGTGCCTATATTGATATCAACCAGTTTCTCTACTACAGTAGAACCTGGGAAGATTTAATCAGGCATTGTAGATGCTGTAGAGGGAGCAGATGGCAGTACTAATGCAGTTCCTTGTGTAGTTCTGTGAGTGTCAAGGTGCTGTGTGAAGGTAAGGGTTGAGTCAAGTTTAATGACTCACAGAAGGCAAGTTCAAGAGATTATAAGACTAATAATGGCTCAAATGTGATACTGAGAAGAGAAGTATATCACTAGTGTTCAAAAAGATGAGGGAGATAGAACAGAACAAAATGAACAAGAATAAACAAAAAGATGGGGGATGGAAAAAAGTGGTCGAGAGAATGGGTAAGGTATACTCATTAATACAGACGTCCATGGACTTTTCATCTACCCCATGGGTGTATTTCCTGAGCAATCCCTTACTTCAAGTGAATATGTTTTCGTTCTCTTCTTTTACTTCTATTGTTATGCTGCCTAAGATCCACAGCACAATAACGAACAGATAACTCCTAAATCATGAGATTCTCATGCTGTCTTTATTTTTATACACATATATCCTCCTGATGCTATTTCCCTTTCAGCTGCTGACCCATTCTTTGCTTCCCTGGACTCCCCAAAATTTGGCCTATAGTTTTTCTTTCTAATTCCTCTTCTCCCATTCTCATTTAAAACCATTCCAATCCAGCTTTTACATCAAACACCTTAGTGAAACTGTGTTCTTAAAGATTGCCAGTAAGCTCCAATTTGCTGCGTATAATATCAATTCTTAGTGCTCATATCATTTGACTAATTATTAGTATTTAACACATATGATTGACGACTCTCTCCCTCTTAATTCTCTTTCTTCATTTGTCTTTATTACTTCTCGTTACTCTTCACTGGTTCCTTCTCTTTATGTCAGACTCTCAGTATTTGTTTGCCGCGGGCCTCAAGTTTTAGAGCCCTTTTCATCTCTATTAACACTTACTCCCTTGGAGATGTTATCCAGTCTAACGAGTTGAAATACCATCTTCCTGTTGTCCATGCCCAAAAGTGTACATCTACCTCCGGCTTCTCTCCCTTAACTCCAGTCTTACACTTCCAACTGATTATTCAATATCTCATCTTGGATATATAGTATGCATCTTAGACAAAATACATCCAATACTGAACTCCTGACCTTCCCCACCTGACCTACTCTAATTGCAGACTTTCACATCTTATTTGATGACAGCTCTTTATATCTAACTTCTCAAGCCAACAATGTGAGTCATCCTTTCTCTCACACCAGAAGTAATCATATTGACTCTATTGTGAACACGTCTCCAGACAACCATTTTTTATTATTTCCACACGGACCCTCTTGTCTGAGCTACAATGATCACTTATCTGGATCATGTAATAACTTTCTAATAAGTCTCTCAAATAATACTCTTTTTCCTCCTATGGTCTCTCCACAGTGAAGAGATCAGAAGAGTGATCTTATCAAAGCATAATTCAAATTTTGCTACTTCTCTGTTAAAAACCCTGCCATGGCTCCCCATTTCACTTAGAGTAAAATCCAAAGTCTTTAAAAATGGCTAAAAAAAACCCTTCCAGATAGACATCCTGTTCACTTTCTAACTACTTCTTGCACATTCTATTCCAGACTGGCCTCCACATTTAAATAACAAAAGCCCTAGCTTCAGTTTTTCTATCTGCCTAGAACAGAGTTCTGCAAGATATCTACTTAACTTCCTCATTACATTCAAGTCTTTTCTCAATTATTAATTTCTTGAGGAATCTTATACCACAATCTGACTTAATATTTCATTTTCTCTCCTCTCTCCGGGAATTTTTTTTTTTTTTTTTTTTTTTTGCGGTAAACGGGCCTCTCACTGTTGTGGCCTCTCCCGTTGCGGAGCACAGGCTCCGGACGCTCAGGCTCAGCGGCCATGGCTCACGGGCCCAGCCGCTCCGCGGCATGTGGGATCTTCCCGGACTGGGGCACGAACCCGCGTCCCCTGCATCGGCAGGCGGACTCTCAACCACTGCGCCACCAGGGAAGCCCTCTCCGGGAATTTTGATCCTCTAGTTATTTGTGGTTTTTTTTTGATAATTCATCACTAATTTAATTTATTGTTTACAGAAAGAATATTTTCTACATGATAACAAAGCTTTGAAATATCATGAGCTTTTCTTCACACCCCAGTACGTGGTCAATCTTCATAAGTGTTCTTTCAAGATTGAAATGCATTCTGCTGTTGTTGAGTGTAACGCACACTTATCCACAAGATCAAGTTAGTTAATTGCATTATTCAAATTTCTTGTATCCTTAGTGATTTTTTTCTGCTCAATTTATCAATTACCAAGAGAAGTGCATTTAAAATCTCCCATTCAAATAGTGCATTTTTCCCTGCAGTTCTGTGAAATCCTTAAATAATTTTGAGTCTGCTATTAGTTGCATATAAGTTTATAGTTTTTGCGTCTTTTCTTTTATTTATTGAATTGCTCATCAGTATAAAGAGGTCTTCTTTATCTCTAGTAATGTTTTCTGCCCTCAGGCAGAGGCTAATCTTTATGGATGTAAACTTAAGCTCCTTTGCCCTCTAGTTTCACTTTGGATCCAGACAAATGGAGGCACCAGAAATAGTGTCTGCATTTGCCTGGGCAGGGTAGTCGTTCTCTACAACTACTGTGGGACAGCCTTCTTCTATACCTGCAAGTCTCACTTTTTTCCCTAACTTCTTCAGATATGGCATGAGTAATGCCTCCCTGCTATTGCTATCCTTGGAATGCTTTACGTTTCATTGTCAGTTTTCCTTAATATCTTTGTAAATTAATCCATTAATAAAGTGCCCCTTGATTACCTGGTTTGAGTATGCCATCTCTTTTATGCATCACATGACACAATAAGAAGGAACTTTTATTTCCTTTGCTTTAGGAGACATATCCAAAAAAATATTGCTATGATTTATGTCAAAGATATTCTGCCTATGTTTTCCTCTAGGAGCTTTATGATTTCCAGCCCCACATTTAGGTCTTTAATTAATTTTGAGTTTATTTTTGTACATGGTGTTAGACAATGTTCTTTTTTTTAAACCTGGGTTATTTTTTTAATTTTGCATATACATTTTATTGAAGTATAGTTGATTTACAATGTTCTGTTAGTTTCAGCTGTACAGCACAGTGATTCAGTAATATATATATATACACACACATATATATATATTCTTTTTCAGATTATTTTCCCTTATAGGTTATTACAAAATATTGAGTATAGTTCCCTGTGCTGTACAGGAGGTTCTTGTTGGTTATCTACTTTATATATAGTAGTGTGTATATGTTAATTCAACCTCCTAATTTACCCCCCCACACACTTTTCTGCTTTAGTAACCATAAGTTTGTTTTCTATGTCTGTGGGTCTATTTCTGCTTTGTAAATAAATTCATTTGTATCTTTTTCTTTCATTATTTTACCTGTAGCTCTCCAGTTTTCCCAGCACCACTTATTGAAGAGACTGTCTTTTCTTTACTGCATATTCTTGCCTTCTTTGTCATAGATTAATTGACCATAAGTGCATGGGTTTATTTTGGGTGTCTCTATTCTGTTCCATTGACCTATGTGTCTGTTTTTGTGCCAGTACTATACTATTTTGATTACTATAGCTTTGTAGTATAGTCTGAAGTCAGGGAGTGTGATTCCTCCAGCTCTGTTCTTCTTTCTCAAGATTGTTTGGGCTATTCTGGGTCTTTGTGTTTCCATACAAATTGTAAAATTATTTATTCTAGTTCTGTGAAAAATGTCACTGGTATTTTAATAGGGATTGCACTGAATCAGTAGATTGCCTTGGGTAGTATGCTCATTTTAACAATAGTAATTCTTCCAACACAACAATAGGGAATATCTTTCCATCTGTTTGTGTCACCTTCAATTTCTTTCATCAGTGTCTTATAGTTTTCTGAGTAGAGGTCTTTCACCTCCTTAGGTAGGTTTATTCCTAGGTATTTTATTCTTTTTGATGTGATGGTAAATGGGATTATTTCGTTAATTTCTCTTTCTGATAGTATGTTGTTATTGTATAGAAATGCAACAGATTTCTGTATATAAATTTTTTATCCTGAAACTTTACCAAATGCATCGATGACCTCTAGTAGTTTTCTGGTGGCATCTTTAGGATTTCCTATGTATAGTTTCAGGTCATCTGCAAACAGTGACAGTTTTACTTCTTTCTTTGCAGTTTGGGTTCTTTTTTTTTTTTCTTCTCTGATTAGGACTTCCAAAACTATGTTGAATAAAAGTGGCAAGAGCGGGAATCCTTGTTCCTTGTCTTGTAACTGATCTTAGAGGAAATGCTTTCAGCTTTTCATCATTGAGTATGGTGTTAGCTACCATATGACTCAGCAATTCCACTTCTGGGTATATATCGGAAAAAAACAAGAAAGCTAATTCAAAAAAATACATGCACCCATTCTTATAGCAGCATTATGTTATACACACACACACCCATACATACATACAATGTAATACTGCTCAGTCATAAAAAAGAATGAAATTTTACCATTTGCAGTAATATGGATGGACTTGGAGGGCATTATGCTAAGTGAAGTAAGTCAGAGAAAGACAAATACTGTGTGATATCATTTATATGTGGAATCTAAAAAAATACAACAAACTAGTGAATGAGACAAAAAAGAAGGCTCACACATATAGAGAACAAATTAGTGGTCACCAGTGGGGAGAGGGAAGGGGGGAGGGGCAATATAGGGGTGAGAGAAAAAAAGGGTTATCACGTGATTATATGAAATTGTGTGTGTGAAAATTTTGAGAACTGTAAAGTGCTATAGAACTTAAAGAATCTTTTATTAAATAAAAAATAAAGAGCTTGATAAAATATTTCTCCACCTCATATCGAGGGCCACAGATTTACAGCTGGAAAACATTAATGGCCACCTTATCTCCTATATACAACTACTTCCAAATCTTAAAGGATATTACCTAAATCACACTGTTTATGTGTATCAATTTTGGAATTAGTTCAGATGTATTTACTTACAAGTGACAGCAAATTCAAATAACTGTTACTTAAACATATGACATTCACAAGTTTTAAACATAAATCATTCAAATAAATATATTTTTCTAGCAAACCTATATGTATTAATGTATACATATATCCGTAAACTGAAGCAAATGTTTCAAAACCATAGTTACATACAGTAGTACATGCACTGCATTCAGATATTTTCTATTTTATTCTATACTTTTAAAAAAATTCTGGTTTCCACCTAGTAAATTTATTTCATATTCTACTCACAACCTTGAGTTTGAAAAAATATTGACTAAAACCCTAAAGATATTTACACAAAGCCAACCCTAGATGCAAAGGAGCCTAGGAAAATGAATAGCTAATCACTGCAACCTCTGTAGTGGGAAAAGTGGGGAGGAGGGATGGAGAGATAACTTTTGTGAAAGCTATAAAAGAAAGCACAGGCAACAAAAGCAAATATAGACAAGTGGGACTACACCAAACTAAAAAGCTTCTGCCTGGCAAAGGAAACAATTAATAGACTGAAAAGGCAACCTACAGAATGGGAAAAAAAAATTGCAAACCATTTACCTGATAATGAGTTAATCTCCAAAGTATAACTCAACAGCAAAAAAAAAAAAAACTTGAATAAAAGATTTGATATGAAGAAAAAAAAATGCTCAGCATCACTAGTCATCAGGGAAATACAAATTAAAGCCATAATATTATCTTATACCTGTCAAGACGGCTATTATAAAAAAAATCAACCAAACAAAAAGCAACAGTTGTTGGCAAGGATATAGAGAGTATAATCCAACTACTAGATACTTATAGAAAATAATTTAAATCAGGATCTCAAATATTATCACTTCCATGTTCATTGCACCTTTATTCATAATAGCTAAAATGTGGAAAAAACCTAAATGTCCATTGAAAGATGAATAGATAAAGAAAATGTGATATGTACACATGATGGAATATTATTCAGCCTAAAAACAGGAAATTCTGTAACATGCAATAGCATGGCTGAACCTTCAGTGCACTATGCTAGGTGAAACCTGAGATACCTAAAATAGTCATATTCTATGAATCGAAGAGTGGAATGGTGGTTGCTAGGGGCTGGGCGAGAAGGAAAAGGGGATTTATTGGTTAATCAGTGTAAAGTTTCAGATAAGCAAGATGAATAATTCTAAAGATCTGCTGTACATTTTACCTGTCAATAATACTGTATTGTACACTTATAAATTTGTTAAGACAGCTGTTCTCATGATAAGTATTCTTACCAAAAAAAAAAGAGAGCAAACTTTAAAAAATCCAAAAAGAAAAAACCTTGGAAAGGTCATAATCTAGTATTTTATCAAAACCTTTTTTAAAATTAGTATATTTACAGAAAAATGCACAGATCTTACGTATACCGGTTGAGAAATTTTGATGAACGTATGCATCTGTGTAACTACCATCCCATTTAGTATTTAGAACAGTACCATTACCCCAGAAAAGTTTCTTATATTCTTCCTAGTCAATTTTCTATTTACTCTCAGAGAAAACCATAGTGCTTGCTTCTAGTTTTTGTATTTTAGTTTTCTATAAATCAGCTCCCACACTCTGTTCTGCCTGGCTGCTGTCCTCAACAAAATGCTTTTGAAATTGATGCACGTAAGAATCACTCATTGCTTTATTGTCACTAAGTCTTATTCTGTAGTGTAAGTATACCAGAAGTTGCTTAACCATTTTCCTCTCGATGCCACTTGTATTGTTTCCAGTTTGGGATACAAGTAAGGCTACTGTGACTGTTGTTTGACGTTGCTTTTTGTAGACACTCATTTCTATTTTCATTTGGCAAGTACTTAAGAGTTGACTTGCCAGCTCTTTGGGTAGGTATATGTGTTAACTTACTAAGAAATTGCCTCTTGAAACAATTCTAGTTTGTGTGAAATGATTTCTCACTAAGGTGGTGGAGCAATTTTTCCTGTGCTTATTTGTTATACATCTACCTCATTTCATGAACTGTGTGATCAAGTATTTTGCTCTTACTTTATTTGATTACACTGTCTTCTAATCATGTAGTCTAGGAGTTCTTTATATGTGTTAGATACAAGTCATTTCTCAGATACCTGGATGAGTGAGTATTTTCACGTTGTGTCATCTTTTCATTTTTGTAGTGGCATTTTGGTTCAGCATACATTTTAAATTATGAGTTGTCCACATTAACTTTACGTATGATATGTAGTAGGGAACAAGGGTGTTTGTTTGTTGTTTGTTTTTCTAATGGATGTTTTTCCATTATCATTTGTTGAAATGACTTTCCTTACCCACTGAATTGCCTTGGCACCTGTTTCAAAAATCAATTGACTATGTATGTGTGGGACTATTTCTGTGTTTTGTTGATTTGATCTATTTGTTCATTCATTAATTCATCCTGATTAGAATACCATACTCTCTAGAAAATTTCATTATCTATCTTACCTCATTTTTCATATTTACTGAATTTACATAGTAAAAATATGGCACAATTTATTCATTAGTTCTCATTTTAATAAAACTCTCAGTTGTGCTCATACTTTTAAAAATATTTTTGAACAGCATTATTATAAATGTTGTTTCAAATAATACAGATATATATCTTATAGTTACTTTATTGTATAGTAACATTATTGGAAAAGTTATTAGTCATACCAGTTTAATTTTAATAGATGGTCTAATAGGGAATTGACCATTTTATTTTCTATTTCTACTTTGATATTACTTGTTTAGTGAGAAACAATGGATTCTTGCCTATTTATTTTGTATCAAGCTAGCTTCCCAAAATTCCATATTAATACTATAAGTTCTACATTGTCTTTAATTTTTTTTGCAAAGAACAATTATATTATCTATCTCTTTTCCCCATTCTTTTTTTTTTTTTTTTTTTTTTTTTTTACGGTACGCAGGCCCCTCACTGTTGTGGCCTCTCCCGTTGAGGAGCACAGGCTCCGGACGCGCAGGCTCAGCGGCCATGGCTCACGGGCCCAGCCGCTCCGCAGCATGCGGGATCTTCCCGGACCGGGGCAAGAACCCGTGTCCCCTGCATCGGCAGGCGGACTCTCAACCACTGCGCCACCAGGGAAGCCCCCCTCCATTTTTTTAATTAAAAATTTTATTGAAATATATTTGACATGTAATGTGTACATTTAAGGTGTACAGCATGCTGAATTAATATATTTATATATTGTAATATGATTGCAATTACAGTGATAGATAGATAGTGACCTCTATCACTTAACATAATTATCATTTCTTTTGGGGGGCAGCAATAACTAAGATCAACCCCACAGTATTTGAATTATTTAATTCTTTGTTTTAAACTTGGCCTGTTACAATTATTGTGTGGTTTCTGTCACGTGGTTGGCCCCCAGCTGGTTAGATTACATGATGTTTAAAATCCACTGTGACACTAAGAATTAATTATTCTTTCAGGGATATAAAAGCAAATCTCCTCTTTTTTTTTTTTTCTTTGGTGAACTGCATCACAGGATATATAAAGACACAGGACAGAGGATTTTAAAATAGTTTTTGATCCATGCCACATATATTAAATAATATATTAGACACCATTACTTTATATAAATTAGCTATAATGTGGAGTCAAATTTTTTTCTTGATCATGGAACAAATTAACATTGCTGTAAATCTATACCACTAGCATTCATTGTAATGTTCTCCTAATTTGCTTTCAAATATAAGGAATTGCCAGGCCCCTTAGGAAACAGTCATGCTTCCTAATTTTAGTTAAAATATTCTGTATTAGAGTGACATTTGCTCTTTAAGTGTCATGTAATGTATATGATATATGCTTGCCTTGTGGTAGTATTAAAATAGGCTATATGGGGCTTCCCTGGTGGCGCAGTGGTTGAGAGTCCGCCTGCCAATGCAGGGGACACGGGTTCGTGCCCTGGTCCAGGAAGATCCCACATGCCGCGGAGCGGCTGGGCCCCTGAGCCATGGCCACTGAGTCTGCGCGGCCGGAGCCTGTGCTCCGCAATGGGAGAGGCCGCAACAGGGAGAGGCCCGCGTACCGCAAAAAAAATAAAAAAAAAAAGGCTGTATGTAATACTTCAATCAGTTGATTGTTAATTAAAATAAATTAAGAAAAATGGAAAGTGTTATGATGAACTCATTATAATTCACTTCGAAAGAAAAATATTCCACATTTTGAGGGAAAAAAGAACTAAGAAATATTCCAAGTGGTACAATATAGTGTTTAAGGAAGACTCCGTACCATTTATGTGATCTTTTGAGTTTTCCTTTAATATGAGAATGCAGGCATTCCTGAATGGACATTAAGAACCACGATATTATTGCTATTTTATAACGCATTTCTTTATCTCCCTAAACAAATGCCAATGGCAGTCATCAAGTTCATATACTCCATGAAGTCCCTGAAAGTGTAATCTTTCGTACATGAAAATACACATTAACATGAACATCCTGAAGACAAGAGAATACTTTCAGTCCAGAAAGAAAGATCAAAGCAAGATCACTTTGGAATTTTCAAATAATGAAGAGAAACACTGGAGATAAAAGTGAGACAAAAAGTAAGCTACAAGATGTCAATGGAAAATGATACAGATGAACCGGTTTGCAAGGCAGAAATAGAGACACAGATGTAGAGAACAAATGCGTGGACACCAAGGGGGAAAAGTGAGGGTGGGGTGGTGGTGGTGGGATCAATTGGGAGATTGGGATTGACATATATACACTAATATGTATGAAATAGATAACTAATAATAACCTGCTGTATAAAAAGTTTTTAAAAAGGTGTCAACGGAAATAAAAAGTAGTAAATCGATGTCATGGGAAATCACAAAATTTCTGCAACTTCTTTCAAAGAAAATATTCCTCTGTATGTGTTGGGAGGACATATTAAGATTCAGAGTTGTGCAAAGAGTGTATAATTAACTTGGAGAATTCAGATTGAAGCATATCAAACTATATGATTCATCACCAAAACACAGCATATTTTCTCCTGAATTTTCTTCCAGCAAGCATGGTTTATAGTATTCAAAATTTTCATGAATGTTTTAAAAGTGAGGCAGTCGTCTATAATAGTACCCAGTGATCTCTGCCCCCTAATTTCATGCCCTTCTACAAACTTTTCCCCTGGGGTGTGGGCTGAAGTCCTTTGTGAGTAGGTATTGTCCCCATAAGTAATGGTGAGGAACAAGAATAAGCACAGAATTAGGAACAAACATCAGAGAGAGGTTGAAGTGTATGAGTGGAAATGCACCAGTGATAGCACAATGAAATAATGAGCATCTCATCACTTCAGGCTTTTTAAATTGTCAGAAAGTTGAAGAAGCGAGTTATATCTTTAGAGAGGTGTATGAAGAGAGGTATATAAACGGAGAGTACTCTTCTACGAATTTGTAAACAGTACTTCCCACGGCTTGTTCTTACTTTGTCGTAACAAATTCCCTGCTATTAACAAGACTGGACCAATCTGTCAGTTTATGAATTAAGAGAATGGCCTAATTACAACCATATGAAATGAACCAATAAGCACATTATAAATAAATGGAATTATAGATAATTAGGTAGATCTATAGATAATAGAACAATGAAGATTTCTCTAATTGAACAAAGTCATAGAATATTAAGATTCCTAGTTGTAGAGAAAGCTAAAGGGTCAACAGAACAGCCTCTTCTTCCTTATGAGTATTCAGTTACCTTATTTCTCTTGCTTCCTTTGAAATTAGAAGCACTCATGTGCTGAGCTCCAGCCAAAGACCTGTGTTACTTTTAGGCCATGCTGATGAAAATATGTTATCCTACATATTCTTCTCTGTTTCTTAGTACCTGGCATATAGACAAATCCTAGAGCGACTGTCACAGTTATAAATTGAAAACGGCCTGATCACAATATAGAAGAAGCCTTGTCATCTGATTTACTACTTAGATGAGCACCAGCCAGCCAGCAACATCACATCAGAGTGGGACTTGAGCAATAAATACAATTATTTAGTTATATCACTGTGTGTGTGTGTGTGTGTGTGTGTGTGTGTGTTTAGATTTGCCTGTTACAGCAAGCAGCATTTATTTGTTCTGATCACTATGTTTCGCAGATAAAAGGTTCTTGTGTACTTTTTCAGGGGAAAAACAAATATCAGAGCAAGGATATTGAGAAGATGCTGCATGTAGAGAGAAAGCACTTAGTGGTTAAGAGCACAAATTTTTAGACTTGAGTTTGAACTCTGACCCCCACCACTTAATAGCTGTGTAGTCTTGGGCAATGCCTTTGAATTCTCTATGCCTCAGTTTCCTCTGGTATAAAATGGAGTTTTTAACTCCATAGTTGCTAACTTTTATACTGTTCTAGAGAATAAATGTGTGGAGATATTTGTAGCACATGACATAGCAACTGGCACATTTAAGCAATCTGCCATTCTCAGTGTTCCTTCTCCTGAACCACCTGCGTCTCCTTTTTCTTATACTTCCTACACTTATTCCTTGGTGAGCACGCTGTATTCACCATCTCTCCCTTCTCATTATCCCCACACAGGCATTTTATTATTTTCACAGACTACCAGAAGGACTGAAAAAAAAACAAAATATATCTAGCGATTTAGACATAAGCAGAAAGGATTTCAATCAACAAAGCTGACACTTGAGTAGAAAATAGATGACTAAGTTTTTAGACTCCCAGTAAATTAGGAAGGATTTTATCCTTTTGGAATAAGGATAAAAGACTTCATAATGAGAATAAAAAGCTAAATAATAGAGTAAAAATGGAAATGGTGAATTATGTTTGCCTTAAAACATTATATTTAAATATAGTTTTAAAGACTGCCTATGTTATAATCTTATTATTCATTTTAGAATAAGACCTTTTGGGAAACATTGAGATTATAAATCCAGACAATTGGAACAGAGAGCCATTGTATCAATCTTCAAGTGATATAATTTTGATATTTGAAAAACATGATTAAGGTACCATTTTGTTCCTTGGTGTAGTAATAACAATAATGGCAAACATTTCTATAATGCTATGAGCTAGTCACTTTTGTAAGGGTGTTATATAGACTAACTCATTTAATCCTTGCAACAATTTTATGCGGTAGGTACTACATTATCTCTATAAGAAAATTCGTTTGTAAAGATAAGGTTAAATAAACTTCACATATTAATAAATGGCATATACTTCAGGATTCAAACAAAGGCAGTCTAGCTGAAAAGTGAGTGTTCTTAACAGATACACTTTACTGCTGAGGATTTATGTTTTATTACATTCAGGATTTTAATGTTTTAAGAAATGAATGAACCCTATGGTACAAATATATTTAATATTAATTTTTCATTTTAGGGGGTTATGATCACTTGGAACTAACTTTTTAAAAAAATGTCCCCAGCAGTTTATGTGTCCACATAGGAACATATTTACAACTGGAGAGAAAGGTACAACCTGTGACTGTGAAGCAGATTTGCTCCCTGAAAAGTTGACTGAGTCAAGAGGAAAATCGAGTCCAAGGATCAGCTTGGAACTGAGCACTGTAGCATGAAATGAAATGCAAAGGCTGATTCATATGCAAATTTAATGATGAATGGCAACACACTGCATTTTAAGGAAATCTCTAATAAGACGTGTAAGGATCAATGCTAGGTCAAGTCTTGTTCAACAGCATTTATAATTAGCTGGGACAGGAAGTAATGATTAGATTGATGGCTCTTACAGGTGGTGTTAATTTGAGAAGTAAAACAGGCATCTAGCTGTCAATATGCCAATGTTTTATAGAAACTAGGATGAAAGAAAGAAAGAGGGAGGGATGGAGGGAAGAAGGAAGGAAGGAGAGAAAAAGAAAGACATGGATACATAGATACTGTCTTAAAATATGGAGAAAAAATGTTCTATTTTGACACTGATAGCATTTTGTTTTCTAAATAAATTCAACACATTTAGTATACATAATTTAATATGTGATGATTCAGTTTCTTTATAAACTTCAGTCATGGTAATGGTTGAGATAATTTAATGACACATTTGAGACGCTGAATACAATCCTTGCCACTGATTCTGGAAAAGCTAAACTTTGGAGTTAATTGACTACTCTTATGGTTTATAATTCCTTACCTTTAGGATCTTTGCTGTCACTTATTGTTCTTTTATCTCTTAACTGTCTCTCAAATCCATTATAACTTGTTATGGCTATGTACATTTCTATGTTCAAGCTTATGAGAATTGTTTACAAATAGTTTTGGAATGAGGATCTACTGATTCTTAGTCTTATGGGTGAGATGAAACACTATGACATGTATTTATTAAACTTCTCTGTTTTCCTTTGTTGTGGTTTCTAGATATGATTTCCAGATAGGTGAAGTGATCTCAGAATCCTTAAGGCTTCAAGTGTTATTCTCCCCCACTGGGATCAATGTCATAGATTAATTTGATAGAATCTGTTTGCAAGACAAATGTTGTGGAAACCTACTTTGAAGATAGTATAAGTATACAATTTCCTCCCTAAGTTTTTTTTCAATATATCATTTAAATTCATCTTCTATAAATCCTCATACCCTCAAGCAACTATTCTTATTAATAAATCTCTCTTGTTTTCCATATCCACATTGACAAGGGCCCATAATAAACATGATAAACTGGAGAGTTAAAAAGAAAACAGTAATTATCTGAGGCCTATTTACAAACTGCAGCTATCAACTCTGAAAAGGGAATATTAGTCATTGAAACATTCTGAAGCACCACATAAGTTTTCTTTAAAACGTTCTTCAAGCAGTACTTGATCCCGCTTCCATATTGCCTAATAATATTAACATGTTAATTCTGCTTTTCCTAAATTATCTTCCAACACAATGTACTCAAGATATAAGCGGTTTTACTATGTTAATAAAGGTATATAGTCTAGATCAATTTACATTAACTAACTGATACATTTCTGATAGATAAATACAAATAAATTGTTCACATAAAGTTAACACACAGGTGAAAATATAACAACAATAAAATAAAATTAACTAATAATCTGAGACCCAGTTACTTGCTCTCATTGAAGAAGATTAAATTTGTCCCAGTCATTTGTACTGAGGTTCAGAATAACCTGCTGTCATCTGAGTTAAATAATGCTTTCTGTACTTGGTGGAAAGGTACACATTTTAGAATTCTTTTGTTTGGAAATTATCTCATTATAATAAAAAAGACAGACTACTTAAGGATTTTATTCCTGTAATTATCCCTTCACCCTTCTGCATGACCTCTCTATTATCTCTGAATTTCCAAACTTGTGCTAATAGCCTCATCTTTAATCATTACGCATCAGAATCCTATCCTGCTCAGGCTACTACACTATTTGCTACAAGTACATACCATTTTACCTCTAATATTATTTATTTGTCCTCTATAACTCTCTGTTTCTTTTTTAAGCAATGCCACCAGAGGTTTTACAATTTCATTAGTTTTTTCAAATAACCCATTTTGGGTGGGTTCGTCCTCCCTATTGCCTCTTTGTTTACTTATATTATTAAATATATTTCTGATTTTATCTGTATTATTTCCTCCTATTTTTGACTTTTTCTACTGCTTTATTTCTATCTAAAAACAGATATTTTTAGCCTTTCTTTTCTACTCTAAGAATTGGATGTTATCATTTTCCTGCTATAGATTTATTTCACAAGCTTTGATATCTAATATTTTTATCTCCCATTTCTTAGTGGTTCTAATTTCATAGAATTTCTTTTTGCTTTTCATACAATTACTATTATGATCTATAGTGTCCATATGTATAATGCTTTTAAGGGGGCTATTATTATTGTTACTATTATTACTTATTTCTAATTTATTTGTATTTTGGTCAGACAATGTGATTTTTAATGATAGCAATCAATAATAGGAATCTTTAGATGTTTTCTTTGACTTGTTTTCTGGTCAAGTGTATGGTCCGCTTGTTTATTTATTTATTATTTTAGTAGTTCTTGGAACATTTTTTTTCCTCCATTTGTGACACAAAGTACTATAAAATATGTATCCACTAGACCAAGATTATTAATTATTTTGTTCTAATATTTTATGTTCTTACTATTCCTTTTCCTTTGTTCTACTACCGAAGCTGGTATTGAACTGTTACTATATTGGGGTATTTTTTAGTTTGTCGTTATAAGTCTGTCAATTTTTTTCATAATACTTTGAGGTTATGTGATTATGTATATGCTATTTAAATTGTTGCAGCTTCTATTAAATTGAAATTTTACCATTATGTAATGACCCTCTTAGTGTCTGGAAATGCATTTTGTCTCCAAATTTTTTTCTTTTTGTTTGTAATCTATACCAGCTTTCTTCCAGTTAGTAGTTGCCAAATATATCATTTTTCCATCTTTTTATTTCAAAATTTCTGTGTCCTTACTACTACAATTTTTTTTCTTGTTAAAAGCTGAGAGCTGGCTGTTTTGTTGGCTTGTTTCTAAATCTGTCCACTTCAACCTTTTAACTGGAGAGCTGAGTACATTTGCACTTATTATGACTAATCATGTATTGGGGGTTATTTCTACCATCTGCTTTCTTTGGCTTGAGTGTTTTGTTATCCAAAATTTCAGAAATGGAGACCTGATGGAAATAAAGCGGCATTTATTTGAGCTTTGTTAGGACTGCAGCCCGGGAGACACAGATTCAAGAAGCATTTGAATTGTGTTCTGCCGGACTGCAAACTGGAGGAGGCTTATGAAGGAAAAAGCCACAAGACTGCACCATAAACTGTCAAGAATTAGGAATGGAGTTGGCAAGAAGAAAGGGTGCTTGTTAATCAAGGATTGGTTAGGGTCTGAAATGATTACATAGTTGCAAAAGTAGGGGGGAGGGGGCTTTGAAACTACAAGGTTGCAGCTAACAGCTGCCAACAGATGCTGTTTTGAAAACCCCTGGTGGTGCCCTAGAGTTTGATACAGTTCAGAGAAAATTCAAGTTCCTCAGTGATTCAGGAACCTGTCTGAAAGCACATCCTCCACGGCCACCTGGCTTCATTTTTGTTGCCTGAACCAGAGTTACTCCATTTTGATTTTTACATGATCTTTAAATATGTCATCAGTTTTTATTTTTCTCTATTTTCAAATTTTTCTCTTCTATTTTGGAAGTTACATCTATTCTTTTTGTGTTTAGCCTTCAAATTTTAATATGCAAACTTAGTAGTATCCAAAATTAATAACATTTCCCCTCTGTTTAACTGTTTACAACTGTTTTGTTTTTATTTTCTAAATTTTCTTAACAGTAGAGCATTTCACAGATAAAAAGTTTTTAAGTTGATGAAATCTGATTTATCAACCTTTCAACTTATGGATCCTGCTTTTGGTGTCAGGGCTTTGCTTTACCCTAGATTCTGATAAGTTTCTCTTGAGATTATTTTTTTCTAAAAGTTTTATGATTTTACATTTTATGTTTAAATTATGATCCACTTTGAGTTAACTTTTGCATTAGGTGTGAGACTTACGTTGAGGTTTTGAGGTTTTGGGGTTTTTTTTGTTTTGTTTTGTTTTTTTGTTTTGCCTATGAATAACCAATTACTCTAGCCCCATTTTTAAAAAACACTATTTTTCCTCCATTTAATTGTTTTTTCACCTTTGTCAAAAATCTAATATTCGTATGCATCTATCTTTGGTTTCCCTATTCTGTTTCATTATCTATAGGTCTATCATTCCTACAATATTACATAGTCTTAAATATTGTAGTTATAAAAAAGTCTTGAAATTAGGTAGACTCATTTCTCCAAATTTATTCTCGTTTTTCAAAGTTATTTTAACTATTACAGTTACTTTCCATTTTCAAATAAATTTCAGAATATTTTAATCAACATCTACAAAATATCCTGCTGGAATTTTGACAGGAATTTATCAAACCTGCATATAAATTTGGGGAGAAATGACATCTTTACTATGTTGAGTCTTCCAGTCCATGAACACAATCTGTCTCTCCATCTATTTAGGTCAGCATTTTGCAGTTTTTTGCATATGAGACCTTGTACATGTTTTGTTAGACTGCTACCTAAGTATTTTATTTATACCTAAGTAATTTATTCTTTTTAAGCAGCTGTAAATGATATTGTATTTTTAATTATTTCTGTGTCCATGTGTTTAATAGTAATATATAAAAGTACAATGGATTTTCAAGACTTGTCTTGCAACACTGATAAATTCACTTATTAGTTCTAGGATTCTTTTTTTTTTTTTTGGTAGCTTCGTTGGGATTTTCTACATAGATGATCATGTTCTTCACAAACAAGGAGAGTTTTATTTCTTCTTTTCCTAACTGTATGCCTTTTATTTACTAATCCTGCCCTATTCTTGCTTTACTGCACCAGCAAAACTTCCAACACTATAATGAATAAGAGTGGTGAGAACAGATATCTCTGCTTTATTCCCAGTCCTAGGGCTGGAAGAAATAGCCTTTTGTTGGAGCTGTTTTTCTTCTGCTTGTTTTTCCTGCCCCTCTTGGTGTTTCTGAATCGCTACCTTCTTCAGCTTCAAGTGTGGAATATACAAAACAAAATGAAAGCCCAGGGAACTGATGACTATGTCATTCCTATGGCAAATGAGATCCCTAACCTGGCTGCCTTCCTGTTCCCATTTTCAGAGCATCCTAATATTTGTTTTATAGGAAATGTCCAGGGATATTTAGCTGTACTTAGCTGGAGGATTAGGGGGAAATATGTCATCCCAACTTCTCTGATTTTTATATTTTAACTCATAATACTTCCTTAAACTTCTCCATGCTATGATTTTGCCTGTCTTGCCCAACTTGAGAGGTGATGGTCAACTTTTTACAAGTAGAATATTCTACTATTTTGTATTGACAATAAGAGCTATTTCCAGTTAGCTTCATGGTGAAAGTGATCTCAGAGAGGCAGCAGGGAGTGGTGGCGTGAAGCGAGATCTTAATTCCCTGCCCAGGAATTGAAGCTGGGGAGCCTAGATGAAAACCAGGAATCCTAGCCACCACACACCCTGGCTCTTGTCCCCAGTGAAAAATGCGTGTCTCACAGAGGCAAAACTGTAAAAACAGGTACAAAGGTTATTATTAGAGACATAGCGCAACAACAAGTGGGAGAGTGCACAGAGAAACAGTTTATTTAGTCAAGACAGAAGCAAGGCAGAGATGCCCACCCAGAGAGCAAGGGTGTGGGCGTCCTCCCTAATGAAGACGAGCGCAGTGAAGAGGCCCTTAAATCATTTATATACAGGGCAGATCTTCCAGGTCTTTGTTTACCTTTGGCCAATTATCTGGTTTCTTTTTCCACATCTGACCTGCCCTAGGACCCTCCCCAACATGCGTGTGCAACTTTTTTCCAAGAAGTATTACAGCCCAGAGGCCTATGGGACAGCCTTAGCATCACATACTATGGGGTAGTGCTCCCTCCTTTTTGATCCCCAAGGAGCCTTTCTGCGCATGTGCAATGTCTCCCTTGCCCCAAGGATGGGAAATGTATGACCTCTTGATCTTCTAACAGGGTTTAGCCCCACTCGGTCCCTGCCATAAAAATGTCCAATGTCCTGTTATTTACCCTATTTCTGTTACTGGTTTTTATATCGAGGCGCAGACCTCAAAATATAGACAGGAGTCCCGTCATAACTATATAGTCCTGGAGCCCATTTGTCTCTTGCTTCACGAAATGTAAACAGGAGGCTGGTAATGAATGACCGGCCTGCAGCCCATCTTCTTCTCACCCCAGAAAGTGTGAACCGGAAGCCAGTTGTAAATGTCTAGCCTGGAGCCCATCTATTTCCTGCCTCAAAAGGAGTTTTTAAATTCCTATCCCCTACTCCTGGACAAACAGACACAATGACACTTCCTGCCATTAAGCAAACAATCCAATCCCTAGCTGCAGATATTCAAGGGGTTGTAGCTGCTTAAGCATTTTATATCTACATTATCATCTCTTTACAAAATAATGAAAACTTACACGTGTGTGTCAGGAACATAGATGCATAGAATATAAGTCAATTTGGAACAATATACTGTTTCCAAAGAATAGAGAAAAATTTGAAAATATCTCTTGTATTTGGAAAACTGGAATGGCAAATATACTACTCATTTATTTCAGTCTCCTTGTCACTGACAGGAAATCTGGAAAGAGAATTGTGCTTTGTGACTCCCTAGCAGCTGGGTTTATTGCAAAGCAAGCCTTACTTAATTCCTGGGATTAACAGGGCTAGTATTAGGGCATTATTTTTCCCCAATATTTTAATAACCACAGCTGTGCTTACTCATGGGCAGAGAAAGGAGAGAAGAAGAGAGATTCCTAGCATGTATGGGATCATCAAAAATATCATCCCTGAGGGTCACCACAATCCTAAAAGCCATCCATTTGTATTCTGAAGATAAGCTGCATCATTAGCAAGATGTCTAGCTCCCATGGTTGAGAAATTCTATTCAGAGAAAGTTAAATAGCTGGCTGATTTGCATACTGCACATATTCTTAGTATACATTTGTTTGAATTTTTTAAAAGTACAACAGAAGCCTGCAGTATGCAATTAGAGATATAACAAAGAATTTCATGTACTTTTTAAAAGCCAAATTCACAATTGTTATGAATTTAGGTCCTTAATGTGCCATGCTTAATTAGACTAACAGAGAATAATAATTTAAAATGTAACTTTAAAACTGGAAAACAAACTTCAAATACTTTGTCATAGTGATTCTGTTCAAATATGTTATATTGAAACAGTATTCTAAAGCGCTATGTATCTTCAGCATGATTTTATTCTTATGGACTATAACCCATCTTGGAATGAAAAGACTTTCACCTCTAAAAATATGGGTAACTTTATAGATTTTGTAATGTATTGTAAATAGGTAGTACAACCATTATATTTTGGGTTTATTTTGTTATTTAATTTGAGCTACACCCACTAAGCCACACACATCCTTCTCAATGCTACTAACTTAAGCTTAATATGTTATATGATACAAAAAATTCTAAATTTTATAGCAGATAATGTCTCCCCTTTAAAATTGCTCCCAGATTTTAATACAATCTTATTTTATACCTACATGTGGATAATGATAGCTCCCTAGTTACAATTAAAATGCCTTGTCTTCTCTTGAAGTAACTGAAGTAATAATAAAAATGGGAATAATTAAGCAGCAGATGTTCACAAAATGGAAAAAGTGCAATACATTATCTGATCAAAAGTGAATTTAAAAAAGCAAAAAATCTGAAAAAGACTAGCATCATGGGCTTGAGACAAAATACATCATGAAGTTACCTACAACCTGGTAGCTTGTTGACTTATGGACTGATATTAGTTTTCAACAAATTTTTTTTTTTTTCACAGTACATGGGCCTCTCACTGTTGTGGCCTCTCCCTTTGCGGAGCACAGGCTCTGGACGCGCAGGCTCAGCGGCCATGGCTCACGGGCCCAGCCGCTTCATGGCATGTGGGATCTTCCCGGACCGGGGCACGAACCCGTGCCCCCTGCATCGGCAGGTGGACTCTCAACCACTGCGCCACCAGGGAAGCCCAGTTTTCAACAAATTTTTGTGCTCAAGTTTTTTTGAACCGAAAACTGCTCCAAATTTACTGCTGAGACATAAATGAGTGAGACATAAATTAAGAGCAGCTAGACTTACAAACTTCTCTCTCATCTTCACTCATATGAAAATGTATGTAAATGAAATTGCCATCCTCTTTTGTTGAAAAATGCAGTCAGACTACTGAACTGAGGTCATCATCATCAAATCACAGGAGTCCACAAGACTGGGCTCAGGGCAATTTCTTAACCTAACTTCATAAGTTATGAACAGGTTTAATGCTGGTATTTATAATACCCCTATGGCAGAAATAGGATGTTTTTCTTATGTACCCGCTGTAGACCAAATGTTTGTTTCCACACCAAATTCGTATATTGAAGCCCTGATCCCCAGTGTGATAGAGCTGGGGTCTTGTGGAGGAAATTAGGTTTAGATGAGAAGATAAGGGTGGTACCCCCATGAAGGGATCTGTGTCCTTATAAGAAGAGGAAGAGATCAGAATCCCCTCTGTCTCCCCTATGTCAGGATACAGCAAGGAGGCTGTGCAAATTAGGAAAAGGGCTCTCACCTGACGCCAAGTCCGCTAACACCTTGATCTTGGACTTCCTAGCCTCCAAAAATATAAGTAAATGTTTGTTGTTTAAGCCACCAAGTATATGTTTTTGTTTTTGCGGTACGCGGGCCTCTCACTGTTGTGGCCTCTCCCGTTGCGGAGCACAGGCTCCGAACGCGCAGGCTCAGCGGCCATGGCTCACGGGCCCAGCCGCTCTGCGGCATGTGGGATCTTCCCGGACCGGGGCACGAACCCGCGTCCCCTGCATCGGCAGGTGGACTCTCAACCACTGCGCCACCAGGGAAGCCCAAGTATAGGTTTTTTTGTTATAGCAGTCCAGATTGACTAAGACAGTAACTGTATCAATCATCATTTTCCAAAGAAACAGAACCAATAGGAGATAGATAGATGAGATAGATCGATAGATAGATAGATGAGATAGATGAGATAGATAGATAGATAGATGATATAGATAGATAGATAGATAGATAAAGAGATATAGAGATATGGAGAGAGAGAGAATGAATGAGATTCATTATAAGGAAATGGTCACTTGATTATGGAGGCTGAGAAGTCCCAGAGTCTTCCAATTGCAAGCTGGAGACCTAGGAAAGCCGGTGATGTAGTTTGAGTCTAAATCCAAAGACCTGAGGACTGGGAGAATCACGATGTAAGTTCTAGTCCAAGTCTGAAGTTGTGGTCTAAGGGCAGGAGAAGGCCAGTGGCCAGCTCAGCAGCCAGAGAAAGCAAATTCTCCCTTCCTCAGTGTTTCTGTTTTATTCAAGCCCTCAACAGATTGGATGATACCCATAATGGGAAGGCAAAGCTACTTTACTCAGTTTACCAATTCAAATGCTAACCTCATCTGGAAACATCTTCACAGATATACCTAGAAACATTTAATTAACTATCTGGGCACCCTATGGCCTTGTCAAGTAGTACACGTAAAATTATCCATCACAGTAATCTGTTATTGTAACTGCTAGAAGCTCCTTCCCCTCTTTTTCCTCATAATTTTACATTTTTGTAAGGTCTTATGCTCATTCATTCATTCATTCATTTGCTTCCCTATATTATGGTTCAGGCACCATGCTAAACCCTGAAAAACAAAATACTAAGTTGCACATGGAATGCTTGCAACTAATCCGAATAGTTTTCGTCTAGGGGCAAACAAAAATCATCAGACAACTATTATATAATGTGATAACTCCTGTATTTACCTTGTGGACCAGATTATAAGAAAAACAAGCAGACAGAAATTAAGTTTTCCTGAGAACAATAGAGGGTGTTTTCAAGAGGAGGTGATACATTTTTACTGGGTCTTAAAGAATGAACACAATTTCACAAGAAATAGAAAGGACGTGGCAAGTAGAGGGAGTAGTCTATGATGAAGCACAGAGGCCTGAAGGGTCATGTTATGTGTGTTGAAATGCGAGGAATCAATGCATTGAGACTGATAGTGAGACGCTGGAATAGACGAGAACTTGATTGGATTGTGAATTCTCTGAGCAATTATTATCAATTACGATCTAGTAGCAACAATTATATCAACTTTCTTTTGAAACTCTCCCTATAAACGCCTCTCCTCTCCACCATTTTCAGAGATTTAGAAGGGTAAGTGTGGTTCATTCTGTGAAATGCTTTTGTTAGTCTTATCCTCCAATGATACTGTAATTCTTTCACGTTGACCATATGACTTGGGATTGGTATTATAGATAAATATGATTTCTCAGAAGGGCAGTAAAATGGACCATTAAAAACTTAGCACAAATTAGCTTCTTCAGTGTAATTGACTGCACACAGAGGGACCATAAGGGATTTGGGACATGAAGCAGACCCATTTCAATGCAAATGAAAAGGAACAAAAGTGTGCAGATATGGGAGGCTATTCAGTTAGGGCAGATCTCAGCAGAAAACCAAAATAGATTTTTTGGATAATCTAAGAGGCAGCATGAGACTTTTAATTATCAAACACAGGAAGTCACCAAGGCAGGGATTGACAGGTCCTGAAACCAAATATGATATAGGTATTCCAGTTCAGTCTCAGGCTCTTCCAGGTTTAAGGACTAGAAAGAAAAACAAACTGTCTTCATTTCGGTTTATTGTCAGCGTAGCAGACAAGAAGTGCAAAAGATTTGCATAATATTAAGTTTAACAGAAGTGGATGTGGCTCACTGCTGTTTTCCTTCATTCTTCATAAAAGCATATTCAGTCTTCTCTGGTCTAAGCAGCCCTCATGGAAGTCTTATTCACAGATGAGGGAGCTCAGAAGTACAGACTCTTACCTTTCACTTTTTAGACCACACTTGGCTAGACGGTTGCAGGGATATGTCAATACTCAAGGGTCTACACTATTTCTCATGTATGGAAATATTTACAGGGGCACAATCGTATAATCACACATTTTATATTTTATTGAGTCATTGTATCAGTTAAAGGTGCCACTGTGGTTAGCCTGCCTATGATCTACCATACTTATCTGCCTTCATTTTTGTTTCTACTTAAGGCTGTTCAGTCTAGAGACAGAGAATAAATATTTCAAAGAGATTCTTTTAAACAGTAAAGATTATTCTATTTAATTTCATTTTTATATGGAATTTTTATATGGAAAGAAATTCCATATTTTTATATGGAAAGAAATCATTGTCCAATTTCTTATTCTATAGGAAGTCATATAAAAACTCTTCTTTGAACTTTTCAGTTTGTTTCTCCATATAATCCGAATTAGTGGCTTTCAATAATAAATACACAGGTGACCTCCTATTATTCAAATTATGCTTAAGTTAAGATGACATATTTCAGTATTCTTCATTATTTTAAGAGGTAACCTGTTCAAAACCTATGAACTTGAAATTTAGAGTTCCTGAGTTTAAATTCTGACTCCAAGTTAAAAACTCCATATATAGACAGTTAACTCAGCTTCTCTGAGCCTCTTATATAAGGAATAAAATTAATAAAGCTTATATTATAGAGAATTTTAAGAGACAAATAAGCTGAGACAAAATATTTTATATACATATACCAATAAATACATACTTGTTGAATCTGAATCAGTCATCATCTTTCTGACATGCCTGATTTTCTATCTATTTCTTCTACTTTATTATTTTATTGTCATATTTAATAATTAATTTATAACATACCTTTTTGTCATAGAGGTATGGTCAAAAGCATTTTGAATACCACACCAGGGTTCCATTTATATAACATTTAGTATTAAAATGTTAAGCAAGTACATGAGTCAATTAGTATGTGAGAAAGAGAACTTTATAAATGCGCAATAACTTTTATTCATATTGTTTTCGGACATGTGGGACATCATGATAGCAAACTAAAAGGAAATCTGGACAAAGTGTTGAAGCAGTTGATAAATAGGAATCTGAAATTGACCTATTATATAATGGAGATGGTTTTTTAAAACCCAGCTGATAGCTTAACATTGAAAAAACAAATAATGTGGAATCCTAAAGAGACACAGAGACAGAGAGGTTTGTCTGACCTGTGCTTAAGTGTCAATGGCCTATTTATTCTTAAGAAAGAATAAAACCAACATTTTGAGAACAGAGAATGACTTTAAAAACTGTTTTAAGTGTATATTTTTCTTTTAACCCTTATCTCCAATCCCATCCCCTTACTCCTATATGCAACTACTCTCAAATGTGTAAAGCAAGTCTTTTAAAATCCACCTTCATTATATTTATTTAGATATGAATTCTTGAATGGTATTCTCTTCTTTTGCATGTATGCTTTAATTTACATAAGTGCTATTGTATTACAAAGACCATCAAGTTTCTCACTTTTTGTTAAACTTTTTGCATTTTTAGATCTGCACCTGTTGCTTTACAAATATATAAACATTAACTGTTTTCTCCATAAAATTGTATGTGTTTATTTTAGGTAATTTCTAAGATACTGTATAGATTTTATAGTTATTTGAAATGGTTTCCTATTTTCTCTTTATATTCTTGTTAATTATTACTGGCAGAAAGGAATGCTATTGATTTTTATGTGCTGAATCTATGTGATTAAAAAAAATAATGTCTCTCGCCTTCTAAACCTTTTTTTTTCATTTATTTCACTCCACTTTCCATTATTTAACCAAGGATCTCTCATACTTTATTAAGCACTAATGCTTAATAAATGCACTAATGCAGACAAACTTGTCTTCTTTTAGTACTTAACAGGAATTCATCAACGTCTCTACATTTAAAATGATCCTTGCAGTAGTTTTTTTTTTTATATTCCAACTTTATCAAACTAAAAATGTTCCTTCTATTCTGATTTTTCTGTTTTTGTTTCTTTAGTCACAGTCATTGTTGGATGCTCATAATCTCCCAACTTGGGTTCTTTGCAATTGGATCTCTATACTACCCTCCACATACCATCCACTATACAGCTATCCTTAGGTGGGTCTGCTGTTTTGTTCCTTTTTATTAACCAGTGGGGGTAATGATCTGACCAGGACTGTGTATGATAGATGAAAAGTAACAATTTGAATAGCCCATTCATCCTATTTCCAATCCATCGTCCCTGGCCCTTTCCACCTCCAAACCAATGTTCTTCCCAACATCTAAAAATCTTCTCTCTCACTGGTCAGTGCTCAAGTGAAGGAATGACTGTGTTCACATGGCACATTAGTCATGCAATGCGACTAGAAAATACAATCCATCCAGGAGGTTTATGAGGACCTAATTAATCCTTCCTTAATAGATTTATAATACAGTGCTCTTTTTGCATTGTTTCTAATACATGTTTTTTTCTTTAGTACCAGCCACAGGATCACATTTGCATTTTAAAGATTACTCTTCCTGCTTGTAAAGAATGGCTTTAAAGTGTGGTCCTGTTAACATAAGAGCTCAGTAGTGAGATCATTATGGTGTTCAGTAAGATGATGATAGTCTAGAAACCATGATGAAGAATATGGAAAAGAATACAAGGAGGAGGATCTGATAGACAGAATAAAGGGAACCTAGGCAGTTTACTGTTTTATTATTTGCTTGGCTGTTTGTTTCAGAGAGAGTAAAGCACTGAAGATGACTGCTATGGACTGAATGTGTGTCTCCCCACCACCACCCAAATTCATTTGTGAAGCTCTAATCTCCAATGTATTTGGTTAATCAGACTTTCAGAGGTAATTAGGTCATGAGGGTGAAGCCTTCAGGAATGGGATTAGTGCCCTTATAAAAGAGACAGGAGAAAGATGATCTTTCTTTCTGCCATGGGAGGATACAACAAAATGGCCATCTGCAAACCAGGAAGAACCAGGAAGTGGGCTCTCACCAGACAGTTAATCTGCCAGCACCTTGATTGCACACTTCCCAGTTTCCAGAACTCTGAGAGATAAGTGTTTGTTGTTTAAACCACCCAGTCTATGGTAGAGAAGTGATTAAGACAATGAATTTTACATATTTGTTTGACATGCTAAATTGATTGTGGTCCTACTTACTGAGCCAAGAAACATTTGAAAAGGACCTTTTTTTTTTTTTAAGTATAAAAAAATCAGTTTGTTGGACATGTTGAGTTTGAGATTATTGTGAGATATCCAATGAGACTAGTAAATAGAATTATTAACAGAGAAAGAATATGTGAAGCTAAGGCTTAGATAAGATTTTGTAGGAAACAAGGAATAAAATGAAGCGGGCCTAAGAACTGTACTTAAATTCTAAAGAAAGAAAGAAGAGGTATCAAGAGAGTATAGACACTACTATATTTAAAACAGACTACCAACAAGGACCTACTGTACAGCACAGGGAACTCTGCTCAATATTCTGTAATAACCTAAATGGGAAAAGAATTTGAAAAATAGATATGTGTATAACTGAATCACTTTGCTGCACACTTGAAATTAACACAGCATTGTAAATCAACTATAGTCCAATACAAATAAATTTTTTTTTAAAAAGAGAGAAGAAAAAAAGAGTATAATAAGTGATGAAGTAAGTAAAGAAGTAAAATGAGTGTCTGATACCACAAAAAAATAAGGGAGCATTGCTTGAAGAAATAGGAAGTGGTGACTAATGTTGAATGCCTCTGAGTGGCCAGGTAAGATGAGGACTGAAAATGCACTTCAGTATTTTTAGAAAGAACTATTTTAATGAAATGTTTCAGATGGAAAGAAGATTGGACTATATAAAGGAATAGTTTGGAAACATCGTGCAAAAGAGAGCAGGAAATCCACATTTCTAGAGTATGGACTTGGATAGCAAGGGGGAAGATACAGTAGCAGTTGTCTAGAGACCTGGAGGGGTATGTCAGCACTCAAGTATCTATGCTATTCCCATTAAGGAAATACTTACAAGACCATTGTTACATAATCACACATTTTATATTTCATTTCGTCGTCACTGCTACTAGAGGCTCCCATATGATTAGGCTGGCCTTGCCCCACCATGGTTACATAACTACCCTTTTTTTGAGGAACCTGCAGTAGTACTTGAAAATACATACAGTCGTCCCTCAGTATCCACACAGGGTATTGGTCCCCCCAGATACCAAAATCCTCAGATGCTCTAGTCCCTTATATAATAAAATGTCTAATACAATGAACACAGTCAGCCCTCGTGTCCACATATTTCCACATCCACTGATATGAATAGCAGACTGTATTGTAAATTATTTAACATATGATTAAAATATATCATCTTGAATATATTCATAGTCAACACAAATTATCCTAGATTTCGGAGAATAACCTAAGATTCATTCTCATAAATTGATGTCCCATCAATATCACATTCCTTAGTTCCACATAACTCTACATCCTATCAAAATCAGTCCTTTATTTTAATCAATTTAAATTCTAAATTTTTACATAGTTGGTCTAATTCACAGCTACAACAACTCTTCAGATTACTCAATTTTTTTTCAGTTTCTGCAGGTCTTGGAAGAAGCATATTGCACATTTGAGACAATCGCTTTAACCAATTTAGTGAGTAACACAAAAAGCTGTCAGCTTTGAGTCCGGTACTGAGCAAGACAGGGCTCCGAAGGTATTCAGGCCGTGGTTCAAGTTGCCATAGTAGTGGTGGGAAAAGATCCAGTGTAGAGTTTACGGAAGCCCAAATGTAGAATCACAACGTAAACTCACAGCATTTTAAGCTACGGCACGTTATTCTCAGTGTGGGATTAGACATCGACAGAAATAATTCCTCACTTACCACTAGGTCCTGGAAGAAGGAGAGCGCCTGATCCTGGGACTTCACGTGACCATAAGTTCACCCACGAACATTCCTCCTGTTAATTTTCCCAGGAAAAGAGACCAACTGAATCCTGAAAGAACTTTTCCCAGAATGTATTGTTTGAAGCGAGTGGATCACAAGAACGTCGTCGTATACCACCAGGATCCTGGTTTCGGAACAAGGCACTCATTCCTCCAAGTGTGGAGTGTTTGTGACCAAGAGCTCCCAGCTGAATCTCTCTCCAGGGATTGCTATCAGCCTCAGTATCACCTTGCCTAAGATCACGCAGCCCCCTCTGATGCTCCTCTAATAACAGTCACTGCTAACTATGGAAAGTGTAAAAGCCTGGGACTCTTGCCTGAAGTTGGGACAACTATGAAAATATCACAGCTCCAGGGATCCCTGAAGTATCAACTGAAATCTTTTCTGTGATTGAATAGCAGTTCAATTCCACCTGATCTCAATTTTTTACTCCTTCACAGGTCTTGACTCCAAGGGCTGTCTTTAATAAACTTCCTGCATGGGAATCTCTATCTCAGAGTCAGTGTACTGGGGATGTAACCTAAGACAGGGTATGATTTAAGCGTGAGATGATGATGGTTTGGACCAAGCTGGTAAAGGTAGAGGTTTGGTTATCTTTTCGGAGTATTATAAGAGTAGATCCCAAGAGATTTCCTCATAGATTATACTGTAGCGAAAAAGAGTTTTCCCCAAAGTGTTGTGAAAAGGAAAGGAAAAGCTGATGCTTTCAAAAATGTCCAAGAGGTAAAATAATGTTAACACATACATTGCTAGTACTTCCCATTGTTACTATAGTAGCACTTATTGTTTTACTGAAGACCGTGACCCTACCAGGTCTCTATTGCCATTCTGGCCTCTTTCATGTGGGCCTGTGACTTCTAATTGTTATTTCTTTGGGCTAGAATCCCCTTTCAGACAGGTGGCTCTTTTTCATCTTTCATGAATCAATTTAAATGTCAGTGTCCCTACACCTGACCTGGCAAGTGGGTTTTATATCTTCAGTGCTGTGGTGTAACAATTATGAGTACTTTCTCAAACAGTATCTGTCACATTACTCTGTTTTACCCTTAAACATTCACAATACATGACATTATTTTTATTTGTGTATTTATTGTATAACTTTACTCATTAAAAATAGGCACTCTATCGGCAGTAGTATCCTAAAGTTCAGTAGGCACTCAGATATTTGTTGAATGAATAAATGCTGCATTTTTATTCATTTAATCTTATAGTATCTTAGATGTATCTGTATTTGGGGTGATAAAAGAAGAACAAAAGCTAACCCTTGAATGCTCATGTTTAGGATAACATGTACCTGGTGAATGTCCGTGTATATGGGTATGAATATGGATTGGGGTATCTTGAGGCATTTCAAAAGCATCAGCATCTCAGCATGACCAAACTGTGAGTTAGAAGTTCTGTATCAAATCATTCAAATCTTAATACTGCAGATGACAATGAAAACTTAACCTTATCTCATTTAAATATGTAGATTCCTTTTCTTTATTCCTCTTTACCAATGTGGAAATGGACAGGGAGTTCAATGAACTCACAAAAGAGGAAAAAGGCAAAAGTGGACTTAAATCCATGTCTGAGCTCAAAACTCAAAATTTTAGCATCTGAATAAGTAAGATTTTCAAAGGTGGCCATGGAGTCTTCCCATGAAGAATGACAATGTACTTGGCCAAAGATCACCTCCAAACTGTCGTCTGTGTTCTAGCCAATATTTTAACGTCCCATAATTCTGGTTTCATAAAGTAGAGTATCAAAGACAAAACCCATTTCCTAAATCGGGTACGTTCCATCTCTAAGCCATCTGACCTACTCTGAGTCTGATCTGACTGGCTCTTTTATGCCTTCTAAGATAGTGTTTGGGGACCCATTGCTGACCAATCTCACGTGATCTGACTGTAGAAATGTGCATGCCATTAAAGTACTTGCTACATCAGAGGATAAGTGAAGCTATGGCATAGTGTGCCAAATATGTATCCTACAACAGGCAGGGAAAGGAATAATAGCTTGTCCCATGTTGTTCCATTTGTAACCTTTATCAGAAATAATAAAGTCTTGTTTTAAGAGTATGGATATCAAAGCATATCCTAGAACAACCCATGTGATAGGTTGGGGGAGGAAGTGAAGCTGCACCACTGGAAAGACAAGTATGCCTCCATTTTCCTCTCTGGAAGGATCTGTCTTTGAATCTATTGTCAGAAGTTCAGGAAAGCCACAGTGAGAAAGCTCACTTGAGAGTTAGTGGCTATGAGAAATGCCCAGGGTCCTCAGAGGCACTGGTACTAACAATAATGTTTGGAAATCAGACAGGGGCTCTTTCTGAATGTCTCTTACACATGAACTCAGCTTCTTCAAAGTGGCCAATATGGCTCCTACCCTTGACAACATACCCACTCCAGTACATAGCACCCCTCGCCAAACACACATACTTAGCTGCCAAACCCAGGATTCCTTCTAGAACAGATACTACACGCTTGAACTAAAGAACTAAGTAGTTATGAAAAAATTACTTTAAACTTTTTGAGGAACCTTGTTCATTCATTTCCCCCACTCTCATTTTATGAAAATTAGGCAAGGCAAGATGTCTTTCTTACAAAAATTAACATCAGATCCTTAGTGAAATGCACGTATATATATAAGCTGAACATATAAATTACATATAAGTGTATATGTTTAAGTGAAATCTTAATACTTTGTGCAAAAGTGGGTGTTTATATTTGAAATGAAGCACAGAATAGCATATCTGAAGCACTGATCTATAATAAGGATGGAACTGAGCCAAGGTACCTAAAGTATAAATTTTTCTTCTACTAAATATTTTTCTCATATAGCATTAAGATGAATAATTTGGAATTTGTGACCTTGGGATCTTTTTCTAGTTGGTTTTTATAATTATTAGATAGTAAAGCAGACAGAAGAAATGATAGAAGTAGTGAATAGCTTCATATGGGATTTCTTGTCTACTGCATAAAGCACAGTAGCTTTTCTATTGATCAGAATAAAGTCTGAAGGCCACATAAAAGTAGGTTCATTGGGCTTCCCTGGTGGCGCAGTGGTTGGGAGTCCACCTGCCGATGGAAGAGACACGAGTTCGTGCCCCGGTCCGGGAACATCCCACATGCCGCGGATCAGCTGAGCCCGTGAGCCATGGCCGCTGAGCCTGTGCTCCGCAACGGGAGAGGCCACAACAGTGAGAGGCCTGCGTACCGCAAAAAAAATAAAAATAAAAAAATAAAGTAGGTTCATTGAAAATAAAGCCATAGTTTTATTTTACTCATAAAATGCATAAACATTTAAAGTAACGCTGAGGTGACCTTGAAATCATCAAAAGTTTAAAGTTTCCTTCCCCACAGAGATGTTGGAAAAGTTAATTCCAATTTTTGAGAACTGGGACTTCTAAAAGTGGAAAAATTCAGTAGAGCACAGACAATTTTGATAAAACTCTAGGCTGTTTCTTTTTTTACCACCTGGAAGTCATTAAGAAGTTTAAGGAAGATGGCAGAATTCACCTTCTTACACCCTTCTTTTAAGTGATTTAAGGGGAAACAGGTGTTTGTATCTTATCAGATGTAAATGACCCTTAGCAAACACCTGCCAACTGAAACCCTGAGCGATCCCTGAGCTTTGCTTTGCTACCAAAACTTATCCAAAAAGTTAGTTTATATTTAGTGTTTTCCAGTTCATCTAACTCTCTATAGATTTTCATCACGTGTATGTGAGAAGAATGGCTAAACATCCGTGAACGCATCCAGTAGACTCTGGAGTCATTGAACATGTCTGGAAAAATCATCCTGTTGTCGCCAGAAGCCCACAAACAGGAATTCTGTACATATGGATAAATCATTTTTAAAATGCATACTTGATGGTAAAAACTATTAAAGTGATGAATAGGCCACATATTTAAGTCTGTCCACATACAATCAATACTGAAAAACCAATTAATCAAGAAACAGTCACTGAACTACTATAGGTAGATTGCTGTACTCAAAGCCAAAATGTGTTAAGAATAGAAAACATATTAATTTGAACAATGCCAAAGAAATTTATAAGGAACTTTTATCTTTGCTCTGCAATTTTATTCTCATGATTATCTAAATCATGGAAAGTTACATATAGATAAAGATATGGATATGGACATAGATATAAATATATAAACTAATGTATACAGAAAGAGACTATCTAAATATATCACTTTTCTACAGTCTGTTTTACCATGCTCTACAAATATTATAATATTTTGGGTCAGCCTAGGTTACAAGGGTTTTCAACTCAGTAAGAGGATTTAAAGGTCATTTTTTAGCTATATGATAAATAGAAATCATTCTGCCATAAAATGCCCCCAGGAGTAAATAGAGAAGTTGTCACATTTGAAATTTTAAACTTCACATACTCAACCCCAGTTCATTGCTAATTTTATTTAAATTTTAATGTATTAACCAAAATGATTTAATTTTATGTTTTAAATTTTAACACTTGATGTTTACATGTTAGGGCTGACGTATTTCCATACCCCTCAGTGCCCCTTCTAGTCAAAAGCTCCGCCACTGCCTTGACGACAACTATTCAAATTTCTGTTCCCATTACAAAATATTTGCCTATTCTTGAACTTTACATATATGGAGACACATAATACATACTCCCTTGTGTCTGGCTTCTTTCATAAAAGAAACATATAAAAGAAACACAATAATAGTGGGGGACTTTAACACCTCACTTACACCAATGGACAGATGATCCAAACAGAAAATTAGTAAGGAAACACAAGCTTTAAGTAACAGAATAGACCAGATAGATTTAATTGATATTTATAGGACATTCCATCCAAACACAGCAGATTACACTTTCTTCTCAAGTGCACAAGGAACGTTCTCCAGGATAGATCACATCTTGGGTGACAAATCAAGCCTCAGTAAATTTAAGAAAATTGAAATCATATCAAGCATCTTTTCTGACCACAACGCTATGAGATTAGAAAGCAATTACAGGGAAAAAATCCACAAAATACACAAACACATGGAGGCTAAACAATACGTTACTAAATAACCAAGAGATCACTGAAGAAATCAAAGACGAAATAAAAAAATACCTAGAGACAAATGACAATGAAAACATGACAGTCCAAAACCTATGGGATGTAGCAAAAGCAGTTCTAAGAGGGAAGTTTATAGCTATCCAAGCCTACCTCAAGAAACAAGAAAAATCTCAAATAAACGATCTAACCTTACACTTAAAGGAACTAGAGAAAAAACAAGTAAAACCCAAAGTTAGCAGAAGGAATCAAAAAGTTCAGAGCAGAAATAAATGAAGTAGAAACAAAGAAAACAATAGCAAAGATCAAAAAAACTAAAAGCTGGTTCTTTGAGAAGATAAAAAATAATTGATAAACCATTAGCCAGACTCATCAGGAAAAAGAGGGAGAGGACTCATATCAATAAAATTAGAAATGAAAAAGGAGAAGTTACAACAGACACCGCAGAAATACAAAGCATCCTGAGACTACTACAAGCAACTCTATGCCAATAAAATGGACAACCTGGAAGAAATGGACAAATTCTTAGAAAGGTATAACCTTCCAAGACTGAACCAGGAAGGAATAGAAAATACAAACAGACCAATCACAAGTAATGATATCAAAAGTGTGATTAAAAATCTTCCAACAAACAAAAGTCCAGGACCAGATGGCTTCACAGGTAAATTCTATCAAACATTTAGAGAAGAGCTAACACCAATCCTTCTCAAACTCTTCCAAAAAATTGCCATGGAAGGTACACTCCCAAACTCATTCTATGAGGCCTGCATCACCAAGAAATCAAAGACGAAATAAAAAAATACCTAGAGACAAATGACAATGAAAACATGACAGTCCAAAACCTATGGGATGTAGCAAAAGCAGTTCTAAGAGGGAAGTTTATAGCTATCCAAGCCTACCTCAAGAAACAAGAAAAATCTCAAATAAACAATCTAACCTTACACCTAAAGGAACCTAGAGAAAGAAGAACAAACAAAACACAAAGTTAGCAGAAGCAAAGAAATCGTAAAGATCAGGGCAGAAATAAACAGAAACAAAGAAAACAATAAAAACAATAGCAAAGATCAAAAAAACTAAAAGCTGGTTCTTTGAGAAGATAAAAAATAATTGATAAACCATTAGCCAGACTCATCAGGAAAAAGAGGGAGAGGACTCATATCAATAAAATTAGAAATGAAAAAGGAGAAGTTACAACAGACACCGCAGAAATACAAAGCATCCTGAGACTACTACAAGCAACTCTATGCCAATAAAATGGACAACCTGGAAGAAATGGACAAATTCTTAGAAAGGTATAACCTTCCAAGACTGAACCAGGAAGGAATAGAAAATATGAACAGACCAATCACAAGTAATGATATCAAAAGTGTGATTAAAAATCTTCCAACAAACAAAAGTCCAGGACCAGATGGCTTCACAGGTAAATTCTATCAAACATTTAGAGAAGAGCTAACACCAATCCTTCTCAAACTCTTCCAAAAAATTGCCATGGAAGGTACACTCCCAAACTCATTCTATGAGGCCTGCATCACCCTGATACCAAAACCAGACAAAGATACTACAAAAAGAGAAAATTACAGACCCATATCATTGATGAATATAGGTGCAACAATCCTCAACAAAATACTAGCAAACAGAATCCAACAACACATTAAAAGGATCATACACCATGATCAAGTGGAATTTATCCCAGGGATGCAAGGATTCTTCAATATATGCAAATCAATCAACGTGCTACACCATATTAAAAAATTGAAGAATAAAAACCAATAGATCATCTCAATAGATGCAGGAAAATCTTTTGACAAAATTCAACACCAATTTATGATAAAAACTCTCAAGAAAGTGGGCATAGAGGGAACCTACCTCAACATAATAAAGGCCATATATGACAAACCCACAGCAAATATCATTCTCGATGGTGAAAAACTGAAAGCATTTCCTCTAAGATCTGGAACAAGACAAGGATGTCCTCTCTTGCCACTATAATTCAACAGAGTTTTGGAAGTCCTAGCCACAGCAATCAGAGGAGAAAAAGAAATAAAAGGAATACAGATTGGAAAAGAAGAAGTAAAACTCTCACTGTTTGCATATGACATGATACTATACATAGAGACTCCTAAAGATGCCACCAGAAGACTACTAGAGCTAATCAATGAATTTGGTAAAGTTGCAGGATACAAAATTAATGCACAGAAATCTCTTGCACTCGTATACACTAATGATGAAAAATCTGAAAGAGAAATTAAGGAAACATTCCCATTTACCACTGCAACAAAAGAATAAAACACCTAGGAATAATCCTACCAAAGGAGACAAAAGATCTGTATGTAGCAAACTATAAGACACTGATGAAAGAAATTAAAGATGATACCAACAGATGGAGAGATATACCATGTTCTTGGATTGGAAGAATCAATATTGTGAAAATGACTATACTATCCAAAGCAATCTACAGATTCAATGCCATCCTTATGAAATTACCAATGGCATTTTCTACAGAACTAGAACAAAAAAATCTTAAAATTTGTATGGAGACAAAAAGACCCCAAGTAGCCAAAGCAGTCTTGAGGGAAAAAAATGGAGCTGGAGGAATCAGACTCCCTGACTTCAGACTATACTACAAAGCTACGTAATCAAGACAATATAGTACTGGCACAAAAACGGAAATACAGATCAATGGAACAGGATAGAAAGCCCAGAGATAAACCCGGGCACCTATGGTCAACTAATCTATGACAAAGGAGGCAAGGATATGCAATTGAGAAAAGACAGTCTCTTCAATAAGTGGTGCTGGGACAACTGGACAAATTTTTAGAAAGGTATAGTAAAAAGTAAACTCAAAATGGATTAGAGACCTAAATGTAAGACTAGGCACTATAAAACTCTTAGAGGAAAACGTAGAAAGAACACTCTTTGACATAAATCACAGCAAGATCTTTTTTGACCCACCTCCTAGAGTAATGGAAATAAAAACAAAAATAAGCAAAAGAGACCTAATGAAACTTAAAAGCTTTTGCACAGCAAAGGGTACCATAAACAAGACGAAAAGATGGCCAAGAAGCACGTGAAAAGCTGTTCAGCATCATTAATCATGAGAGAAACGCAAATCAAAACTACAATCAGGTATCACCTCACACCAGTTAGAATGGGCATCATCAGAAAATCTACAAACGACAAATGCTGGAGAGGGTGTGGAGAAGAGGGAACCCTCTTGCACTGTTGGTGGGAATGTAAAGTGATACAGCCACTATGGAGAACAATGTGGAGGTTCCCTAAAAAAGTAAAAATAGAATTACCATATGACCCAGCAATCCCACTACTGGGCACATACCCAGAGAAAAGCATAATTCAAAAAAGATAGATGCACCCCAATGTTCATTGGAGCACTATTTACAATAGCCAGGTCATGGAAGCATTCCATTGAGAAACGAATGGATTAAGAAGAGGTGGTACTTATATAAAATGGAATATCACTCAGCCATAAAAAAAAAAAAGAGAATGAAATTGGGTCATTTGTAGATACGTGGATGGATCTAGAGACTGTCATACAGAGTGAAGTGAGTCAGAAAGAGAAAAACAAATAGCGTATATTAATGCATATATGTGGAACCTAGAAAAATGGTACAGATGAACCAGTTTGCAAGGCAGAAATAGAGACACAGATGTAGAGAACAAACCTATGGACACCAAGACAGGAAAGCAGGGCGTGATGGGGGTGGTGATGGGATGAAATGGGAGATTGGGATGACATATATACACTAATATGTTTAAAATAGATAATTAATAAGAACCTGCTGTATAAAAATATAAAATAAAATAAAATTCAAAAAAGAAAAAGAAAAGATGACAGCGATAACATCAAAAGAACTCTGGGACCAACTTGAAGCTCCTAATACTCAATGCTGGATCAGTTTGAGCATCATTAGAAATGAGAACTACAATTTACTAAAAATTATCAAAATGGTTAAACACATGAATTCACAATTATTATATGTATATTATATAAATAATGGTTCATAAATTCCATAGAATATTTTGCAGCGTTAGTAATGATGTTTGGAAGGTTAGTCAACAAATTGGAAATGCTTATGGTTTTACCCTAAGTAAGATAATAAGCATTCTGACTACTACATGATTGTACAAAAAAGATAATGTACATGTATATATGTACATGTACAAGAATACAAATGTGGAGAGAGAGGAGAGAGAACCAAAGATGCATTTTACAAAATGATGAAATTATGAATGTTTTTTCTTCCTTGTGACTTCTACTTCATGGTTTCAATGCATTTTATTCTATGAAAATATTTTAGTGCAATAAAATCAAATTATAATTAATTGACATTTAAAATCTTTTGCACCCTGATTGACCTCCTTTTCCCTTCATTGAGGACAGTATGATATGAAGAGAATAAAGTTCTTAAAGTCAGTCATACCTGGGTACAGATCTTAGATCTGCCATTATTTTAAACCCTGGTGTCACGTCCTAATATAATTTAACCGTTTAATCGCAATGAATTTCTTTAGGAATTCTTTGGCAGGTCATGTGGTTATCAAATTGTAGATCAATACATTTTTAATTCTCTTTCTATTCCCTTGTTTGATCCTCAAATTTGAGAAACTTCTTTCTTATTTTCTACCAGTTACCAAAAATCTGTTAAGATCAAACCAAGTTATATTTGAGATTCAAGTGAAAATGTTTGCATCGATTCAATTTTCTTTCACGAATCACTTATTGATACTTTATTATTTTTTATACACAGACTTCTGCATGGTCTATAATTCATTTTCACCAGATGCCCCTTGCAGTCTTTCTGATATTAGGAAACATATTAAGAACATTTACATTCTTGGTATTCATTTTCTGCAGGGAAAATCCAATTTGGTGTCTAAATATGGTCTTTTTGTTCTTTATCATTTCAGTGCTGAGTAAATTACAGCTGTCCTCATCATTTTACCACATTAAAATCCCTCAGCCTGTCTCTTTTAAAGGACAAATGATATTTTGCAATATAGATTTTGCTTTGGCTACAATTTAATCAGCCCCCTAAATCCTGCCGGTCACCTTCGGACTAAAACACCTCTTCTGTTCAGATCAAAATATCAGCTTTAGTGCCTGTCTATCATTTCAAGTGCAAGCTATTGAAGTCAAGACGGTGTCCTTTGTCGCTCTCCACCCTGAGAGGATTTTAAGGAGTTCTCGATTGTATTCTGCTGCTTGCATTTCAGACAACTTCAGACTACTTCAAATGACCTCTCATTCTGAACTCAGTACCGACTTACTCTTCTCGAGGCCCTATGATTGGCTCTCTGTAAGCAGTCCAGGACACTTAGAACTCATCCTTTTCATCCCACTATCTTCCTCTTCATATTTCAAGGGCTTCCTTCAGATCTGCCTCGGAATGTCATTTTGCAAAAACCCTGTACTGTATACATTTCCTTTAGTCATATATTACAGATCTGGGCTCCTGGCTGAAAAACTGGCTAAGTACTGATCACTGTTACTTAAACTAGATGGTCAGAGCTTAATTCCTTACTTAGCTTACTTCCTACAATTTCCTGGAAATACTGCATTTCTAACTAAATTTGAGTGTTTCAATTCATAGGAATATGTGTTCACAAATTAATTACTGATCACCCTTTCCGTGGAATCTGTGTATTTCCCCTTTGACCTGTACTCCCAGTCCTTCTATCCTGCCCTACTTTTTCTTTTTTCCATAGCATTGTAACATCCTAGATAATGCTTTTTGATTAGGCTAATTTTACATTGTCTTCTCTCTGCTAGAAATTATGCTTCACTAGGGTAAGGGTCTTTATCTCTTTTATTCACTGGTACATGTCACGTGTCTAGAGCTGCGCCTGGCACATGGTAGATACTCAACACTTCCTATCATGGAATCAATGCATATTTTTTTCTTTGTTTTGTTTTGTTTGATAGGAAAGAGGCTACAGAATGTTGTATGTGTACACTGTATTTTCTTTCATTCAAATTATTTGGAATCTGTCTTTCCATCCACTAACACATTTGTAGGAATGTTACACCCACAGGTACACTAGGACCTGATCAGATGATCCCTCACATGAGTTCCGTGATTTGTAGTTATGGAACGGAACAGGATGGAATAGCCAAGGTGATGCACAGTACACCATGCTCGTGGATAAAGGTATCATACTTCATATAAAGGAGATAATTCACTCAAATAAAGTCTTGAGCAAAATTTTAATGGAAGGGTACATTGTCTTGGGCTTTCTTATCGTTCCTCTCTCTGGCTCTTTGCCCCTTTGGCTCTTCTTTCACTCACATACATTCAATTATTCTTCACTATACAGGCTCTTAGAAAATGCTTTTAGATGCCCATGCAACACAAGGCTGCAAACACTGATAAAACTTTATCTGTAACTTCTGAAGAAGAAATAGAATTTTCACACAGAACAAAGCATTCAACTGAAGAGGTGGAATGGAAAAGTTTATTGATGAAATTTAAAATACATAGATGGGAAAATCAAAAACATTCTGGCACAGGGCTTCCCTGGTGGCGCGGTGGTTGAGAGTCCGCCTGTCGATGCAGGGGACGCGGGTTCATGCCCGGGTCTGGGAAAATGCCACATGCCACAGAGCGGCTGGGCCCGCGAGCCATGGCCGCTGAGCCTGCGCATCCGGAGCCTGTGCTCCGCAATGGGAGAGGCCACAACAGTGAGAGGCCCGCGTACCGCAAAAAAACAAAAACAACAACAAAAAAAAAACATTCTGGCACGATGACCATTCCTTTGACCTGACATCATTTAAGTTAGAAATCAACTATTGAGATTTTGACCCTACCAAGCCCCTCCCCCAATCCCCAATACGACTTGTAAGAAGTATTATGCTCCTGTACTTACTAAGAATCTTATTTAACTGTACTCGGCAGGATCACTTTCTTCATATACACATGAAAAGCCAATCTCTGGCAAAACCCTAAAGGAGAAGAAGCATGTTTCTTCAACCCTTACATTAGCCCTTTTACGATCTACTAGGAAGAGGGAATGAGGAAATTCAAAGTGCTCTGTATTGTACTTAGCATCCCTGCTTCTTTTAAATCAACCTATTTGCTCTAAGCAGACGGTCCAGTAGTCCATTATTAGTTAAAGTCACTAAACCTTCCAGATAGTTACAAATTTAGAGAGCTCTCCCGAACAAGTTCATTTTTAATAGTGAATTTTTCAGAAATGAGTAAGAATTTTGGGTCAGGGTGTCTACAGAAGTCAAAAGGGCTATTAAAATTTAATTTGTTCTGTGAACCCAGAGAAAAGAATTAATTCAATGTACAGGAATTCTTTTCCATTTTAAATCAAGAATTGCCTTCCCTGTAAAATGTAAAGCACTATATACATGTTGGCTAATATTACTAACAATAATAACAGTGTATCTGTGACTCCACGTCATGTAGGATTTTCTCAGCCTCTGATATCTACCAGACCTCTTTTTAGCCATTTAAAGAGCTCCCTTTAAATGATGGTGTTGGCATTTATTTAGCTACTAAAATTATTTACAGCATTCTTTTAATTGATAAACTTTATTTCTTAGAGCAGCTCTAGGCTCACGGCAAAACTGAGCAGAAAGCACAGAGTTCTCTACTGTTAATAAAAAGGTTGCTTTGTTTTAATTTGGGTTTTTTTTCCGATGTATCAGAATTTTATGAAAATAGGGTCCCGATGGCCGTTGCTAAAGAGGCACCAGCTTCTGCTTTTCTACCATGTATCCTGTTGGTATTTATTCCAGAAGCATAAAGTGGGGCAGATTAAGGCCGCATACATTTAGGTGCTTCCGTAGGCTGGAAGTATTTTTACGTAATGAAATACTGGAGATGTTTCTTTCATAAAAATTTCCCAGGAAAGGTTCCGTAAGTTAACCACTCATAATGCTGGTGGGAGTGGCCTTTAGTCCAGCCCTCCATAGGTTCATTTGAAGAAGCACACCTCCCTAAGGAAGCTTCCTTCTTCCCTCCAAGATGATGTTTTTTTCATTGTCTAGGGGCTATTCTTTGTAGACCTGTAGTGGAATCAGTTTACCACTACCTAGAAAAAACTCCTTACGTTCACAAACAGCTGGGTTAAGGCAGGAGCAGTAAATTTAAGTTATTCAAAATAGAGAATTCTCTAAGGAAACATTAGGGTTAATTTAATAAAAGAATAAAATACAGGGGCTTCCCTGGTGGTGCAGCAGTGAAGAATACGCCTACCAATGCAGGGGACACGGGTTCGAGCCGAGCCCTGGCCCGGGAAGATCCCACATGCCGCGGAGCAACTAAGCCCGTGAGCCACAACTACTGAGCCTGCTCTCTAGAGCCTGCGAGCTACAACTACTGAGCCTGTGCATTACAACTACTGAAGCCCACGTGCCTAGAGCCCGTGCTCCGCAACAAGAGAAGCCACAACAATAAGAAGCCCGCACACCACAACAAAGAGTAGCCCCCGCTTGCCGCAACTAGAGAAAGCCCACGAGCAGCAACGAAGACTCAACACAGCCAAAAAATAAATAAATAAAATAAATTTATTTTTAAAAAAAGAATAAAATAAAAGTGCCAGTCGATATTGCATTATAATGCTGTTTCTGACAGTGGATATTGACTTACTGACATTAATCCCAGGATTGTCCGTTCTTATTTTTAATATAAGATTCTGTACTTCATAAACAACCATATATTAACCAACTTTCTTCATATTTTTGACACATTTCTGTGATCCGGCAAATGTCATTCTTCCTCCTGATTTAAACCTTGGTTGTTGAGTTTTTATCAATACCTTAAAAATGGGATTGGGAAATACTTTAGCCAGTCAAATGTGATAACTTAATTAGGGTTTCACACTTAGAGCTATATCATCAAAAAACCTGCTTTAAACTGTGAGGAAAATGGCAGTTTACAGTTGCATTAAAAATACTAAAATGGGGCTTCCCTGGTGGCGCGGTGGTTGAGAGTCCGCCTGCCGATGTGGGGGGCGCGGGTTCATGCCCTTGTCCGGGAGGATCCCGCGTACCACGGAGCGGCTGGGCCCGTGGGCCGTGGCCACTGGGTCTGTGCATCCAGAGCCTGTGCTCCACGGCAGGAGGAGCCACAGCGGCGAGAGGCCCACATACCACAAGAAAAAATGCACACACACACACAAAAAAATATTAAAATGAATGAATCCATTACTCAAGACACAGCCATGACAGGTCTGTAGTTGTTATTTTCCCAAGTGCCTGGCAATGTTATCTGTCCTGGATTTAGATTCTACTGTTGGCTGCCTGAATTAACTCCTTCAGTTCCAGCTCCAGATAAAACACCATTTCAATTTTAATGTGCTCAAAATTACAACTTTCTTGTTTTTAATTTATAGTTGAAGGGGAATGGTTATTCTTTAAAGAAAGAATTTCCCCTGATCCTGTTTTTCACCTTCACATTTATATACTCTGAAGTATACAACAGACAAGTTAATAGGTTAATAAAAGATCTGAAAAATGACATTTGAAATTTGTCTTTTGAATTTCATAATGGACAACAAAAACACAGCTCTCTCTGGAAGACCCATGAAGATGTGCTTTTAAATAAATTTTTTGTTAATAAATATAAACAGGTTTCTTAATGCACCTTTAAAAAAAGTTTATTCTGGAGTTAGGCTGCTGTGTGTTGAATCCTAGCCCAGTTCTTTTTAGTTGTATGATTACTTGCTACCTACTTAATCCACAGTGGCTCATAATCATGATCTGTAATTAGTAGTAATATCATAGGGTTTTGTTTCAAATATTAATATAAATTAATATACCTAGAAGAAACATTCGAAGCCTCAATGTGTATTTTTTTAAATGGTGCATCCTACTTTAGGGTTTACCAGCCACAATGTTTGCAAATGCCTGTATTGATTTTTTTGATATGTTTTGTCTTATCCTAATAACCCATTTCAAAATCTAATATTGGTAGAGCTTTTATAGTTTACACACTGTTTCACATAATTTATGTTCCTCTTAATGTCCTGATCATGACCACTCTGGGGGATAGGTGTTATTATAATCCTATATTACAGAAGAGAAAGCTGAACAAGGGATGCTCTAGCATGAAAGTATCAATATATCAAAAAACATCTTGCCCCATTTCCCTCTGGTTGTCTACAATAGGCCTCCGCTTTATAAGAAAATACAATGAGTAACATTAATAGTAATTACCATTGACTAAGTTAGGTATTATCACGCATAATCCTTTCGTCTTTGCAGCAACTCAGTAATATTATTTATTATTATGACTACCTTCATAAGGATGAGGAGCCTGAGGATTTACAGAGAGTAATGGATATACCCCATGAGTGACTGGACTACAGTGAAAACCCAGACACCTTGATTTCAGTGCAGTGATCTCTACCTTCATCCTCTACTGCACCTAGATGCTTTCTGGTAAAGAAGATGAAAGATTCATGTAAAACCAATTTAGTGGTTCAATTGCTATTGCAGCTTATTAAGTATGTAGCTTATTATGCCATGGCGTAATAAGCATAATTCTTAGTAACTAAATACATTTATCATATATAGATGAAAGATTTCCAATATTCTTAGACATTTATTTCCTGCAATTCTTTTATGAATTGGGGGATTTGGGACCATGACCTTTTCTAATGTTTTCCCTCAGAAGTGTGGATATCAACAACTGTCTAATATATGCATGAATAAAATGCTATCAACTAAATATAAATATGCATAATTGTATGCCATTTACCATATTATAATATACTTGCCATGTTTGCATTGGGAATTCTGTGATACCTTGTAGTTGTAATTCTAGTTCTATGTACATGTAGGCAATTACATATATAGGAATTAACTATTAACACAGCATATCATATTATCCTCAAGTATTCATTTTAAAGTACTTTCCACATATGAACACTTTTAAACATTTTAAACTTTTAAAATAAGATAGTTATAAAGAATTCTTTTGAGGAAAAAAAGAAATTGATGTTGAAGACAACAAGTATACTGAAAATTTTAATTCAGTTGATCAGTATTAAACATTGATTGAGAGAGGATTCACAGCACCTTTAGTTTTAAATAGACCTATATTTCCAATGTGAATTGTTTATCAAAGCAACCCCCAGAATGCAAGGAACTCTAAGACTGAAAATAAAATTTTTTTAACTTGACATAATTTAAATATTTTAAATACAGTGGTGGATGAGAGAACATTTTTGCCAATCTTTTTAGTAACGGAGATGTCTCAGTTATGTGTTTAGTCAAATGATTAGTTTCCCATGAATAATATTCATGTAACTATAATACCGTATTGACTGGCCTTACATTTTTAGACTCATAAAGACACAGAAAAGATCCAATTATGGTTACAAAATAAAATGTAAATGCTACAAACCTTGACATTTTAAAGACCTTAAAATTGCCAACATTTAGAAAAGAAGATGTTAGAAATAGAGACTAATTTCCTCAGCTGTTTGACTTGGAAAAAACACAATATCTGAAGTTGATGACTCATAAAACATATTAAAAAATCATGAAGTATAACAATGGAATAAAATGATTTAAATGAAAAAAAAGAAGAGGATTGAGTTGAAGATAAAATTGTATTTATTCCTATCCTTTAAAATGAGGAGTCAACCAAATTCAACACAGTTGATAAATTAAGAAATTGACAGATAAATTATTTAAATTTATAAAGATAGCCACTAGAAGAACCCAACCCTAAGCACTATTAAAAATGGTTACTTTTGATGAAGAAGATTGGAGGAGGGGACAAAAGTCAGAGTATTCAATTTTGACAATTCTGCATAAATTTGTTTTGTTCTTGTTTTTGTTTTAGACGATGGTAGGTAACTTTTAAATTAATAATAACATTTTCTCCTCCCAAATGACTTTCTCTACATGAGTTAAACCACATTAAAAAAGATTACTTTTTAAAAAATTCTCCAACTATCCCTCTTTTTTGGCTCTATAGAGAAAAGCACAATAAAACATTGGTTTGAAGTAGCTCACTTATAAATATCAGAGTTCTAAAAATTTATGAATTGAAAGAAAATGCTTTGTTATTATGTTTCAATTATCACAACAACTTTATGTGATATGTTTCTTTCCTTAAAGCATACATGGTAGACATATGTAAATTTGTAGTTATCTATTAAAGATCATTTGAACCCCCTGTGGGCTACTTAAGAAGGATGCTCATTAGCTTCTGCAAGAAATAACTGCTTAACAATAGTTTTTTGTTTAATCGAGGTCAAGTTCATGTAACATAAAATTAACTATTTTACAGCATCCCATTGAATGGCATTTAGTATATTCAAAGTGTAGTTCAACCACCTCTATCTAGTTCCAAAAACTTTTATTCATCCCCCACAAAATTCCCATACCCATTAAGCATTAACTTCTCATTCGTCCCCTCCTCCCAGCCTCAGGCAACAGCCAATCTGTTTTTTATGTCTATGGATTTACTTATTCTGGACATTTCATGTAAATGGATTCATACAATATGTGATGTTTTGTGTGTGGCTTATTTCATTTAGCATTACATTTTTGAGGTCCATCCATGTTGTAACATGTACCACAGTACTTTATTTCTTTTCATTGCTGAATTGTATTCCATTATACATATATGCCATATTTGTTTATCCATTCATACACTGATGAACATTTGGGTCATTTCCACATTTTGGCTATTTTCAATAATGCTGCAATGACCATTTTTGTACAAATATTTGTTTGAGTACCTGTTTTCATTTGTTTGGGATATATACCCAGAAGAAAAATGGCTGGGTCAAATTTGGGAGTTTTTCAGCCATTATTTATTTAAATATTCTTTATGCCTCTTTTTCTCTTCTCTTTGGGAACTCAGATAATGCATGTGTTGGTATATTGGATTCTTCTCCATAGGTCTCATTGACTCTGTTCATTTTTCTTCATTATTTTTTCTGTCCTCACATTGAAAATTTTTAATTGTCTCATCTCTCAGTTCACTGACACTTTCTTATACCTGCTTAAATATGCTGTTGAATACTTCTAGTGAATGTGTCATTTCTATTGATGCACTTTTAAGTTCCAGAATTAATATTAGGTTCATTTTTTTATCTCTTTATTGATATTCTATGTTCGTTCATAGATAGTTCTGGCTTCCTTTAGTTATTTGCTTAAAGTTTCCTTTTGTTCTTTGAGTATATACAAAACAGTTGATTTAAAGATTTTATCTAGTATATCCAATGCCTGGGCTTCCTCAGAGAGGCTTTCTGTCAATTAATTTTTTTACCAGTGAATGGGACATTCTTTCCTGTTTCTTTTTATGCCTTGTTTTGTCTTGCCTTGTTTTTTGCTGAAAACTAGACATTTTGAATATTTTAATACAGTGACTCTGGAAATGAGGATTCTCTCCCCCTCTCCAGTGATTTTTATTGTTGATTGTTGAGGTTTGGAGTCATCTTTTTATTTTCTAAAGTGACTTTTCCACACTATTTTCACAGAGACTCTACTCCTTTTCCTGTGTGATCACTGAAGTCTCTGTTGCATTATCTTAGCAGTTACTCAGTGACTTGACAGGGATGTTTTCTAAGAGCACAATTTAGCAGTCACTTTCTTCATTAAGCACTCCCCTGATGCTTTAAATTCTTGATTAGATTTTAGAGTTCTGATAATGTTTATTCCTTCAGGTTTTTTATTTGCTTGCTTGCTTTGGGTTTTTTGTTTTGTCAATTTAACAGTTGCTTCAGTGGAGGTTCTATTCTTTCTCTTCTACAATTTCCATGATGCCACTCCCCATACAACAGTTTGGGATAGAATATTGGTGGTGGTGGTGGGCTTGGTTATGAGAAAACTTAAAAATTGCATTTATTTTTTTCCTTGCTATCTTTGTAACCAACTCTTCTTTTAGGCGTCTTAGTTTAATTATTCAGAGAAGTAGAAACAGAGAGAGAGCAATATAACATAGTTTTGTATCAAAAATAAAAGATTTGATAAATAACATAATGAAAAAGTTTTCTTGGGAATTTTTTTGTGAACAATTAATTTATGCATTTGTTCCTCAAATATTTATCCAATACCTGTTATGTATCAGGCAACTTCTAGGGTACAGTTATAGAAAAAAAATATTCCCTTCATTTTATTTATACTCTAGTGGTAGAAGATAAATCATAATCAAATATAAAAGTAAAATATAGAGTATATCAAATTATTTTAAGTGGAAATGAAAAATAAACCAGTGAAGGAAGATAGAATGTGTAAGGATAAGAGAAATGCAACTTTAAATCACTAAGAAGGTGATTTTCAACAAAAATCTAAATAAGACAGGTGACAGACCGAGTCATGTATAAATCTGAGGAAAGGGCATTTCAGGGAAATCACAAGTGCAGAGCACTTGAGGCAGGAACTTTCCTGGAGAGAGTGGAGTAGCACCAAGGAGCTGAGTGCCTAGAGTGTGCTGAGTAAAATGGGGGTGGTGGGGGTGCTTAATTTTCAGACACAAAGTTAGATGGAAAGGGGTTAGATCCTATGGCAACATGTAAACCATTAAAACATTGCATGCAACTTGGTTTTAATACAGGTGAAATGAGAATCCATTGGAGAGCCAAAAGCCTTAGAATCATAAATTATGATCAGACTTTTGGTATTAAAAAATCACTCTAAATGAACGAGTTGACTATAGAGTTCAAAAGCAAAAGTACAAATAGAGAGCATATTTTAGAAACTATTGCAAAAATCCTGGGGAAAACTGATAGTGCTTTGTTCCAGTAGAATTGGGGATGAGGAGAGGTGATCAGAATCTGGATACATTTTTGAGAGCAGAAGTACAATTTATCCTGGCACAGTAATCCCATTTAAGGAATCTCCAGTCACACCTTGTTTTATTGCACTTCATTTCATCACTATTCACAGATAATGCATTTTTTTTACAAACTGAAGTTTTGTGGCAACCCTGTGACTAGCAAGTCTATCGGCGCCATTTTTCAAACAGCCTTTGCTCCCTTCACGTCTCTATATCATTTCGGTAATTCTCACAAAATTTCAAACTTCTTTATTATTTTTTTTGTTATGGTGATCTGTGATCAGTGACCTTTGATGTTACTATTATAATTATTTTGGGGCACCATGAACTGTGCCCATATAAGATGGTGAACTTAATTGAGAAATGTTTTGTGTGTTCTGACTGCTCCACCTACCAGCCGTTCCCCCACCTGTCTCCCTTTCCTTGGGCCCCCCATTCCCTGATACACACAATACTGAAATCAAACCAATTAACAATACTACAATGGTCTCTAAGTGTTCGAGTGAAAGGACCAGTCAATCAATGTGGGACACTTCATTGTTGTTTTAGTTTAAGAAATGGCCACAGATACCCCAACCTTTAGTAACTACCTGATCAATTAGCAGCCATCAACACTGCGGCAAGACTCTCCACCAGCAACAAGATTATGACTCATTAGTGGCTCAGATGATAGTTAGCATTTTTAAGCAGTATTTTTTTAGTTAGATATTGGGTTTTTAGACAAAATGCTATTGCACCCTGAATAGACGATAGTATAGTGCAAACCTAAGTTTTATATGCACTGGGAAATCAATAAATTCATGTGACTCGCTTTACTGTGGTGGTCCGGAACGGAACCTACAATATCTCCGAGATATGTCGCTATTATATGGAAATAATCTTATGTCATCAAGTAGTTTAACAGTAAGTTTTTTCCAGGATATTTACTGACTCATTACTTTTACTAGTACAAATGGTAACAACCTAAATAAACAATGCACATTCATTAAACATTAATTAGACATTTCTACCCAATAACTGAATAACTTCTCACACATGGATTATCTCTGATCTGTTGTCCTCTTAGTGTTAGGTTTATAATGACTTTTTTTTTGTTTTTTTTTTTGTTTTTTTTTTTTTTTTGCGGTACGCGGGCCTCTCACTGTTGTGGCCTCTCCCACTGCGGAGCACAGGCTCTGGACGCGCAGGCTCAGCGGCCATGGCTCACGGGCCCAGCCGCTCCGCGGCATGTGGGATCTTCCCGGACCGGGGCACGAACCCGTGTCCCCTGCATCGGCAGGCGGACTCTCAACCACTGCGCCACCAGGGAAGCCCTATAATGACTTTTATTAAAAGAAAAATCTACCCATGGATCCTCTGCATCAAAATATCCATTCCAGTACCAGACTTTCTTAATATAAAATCAGTTCCTCCTTTGATTGTACAAATGGTCAAAGAGAACACGAGCATTTGGAAACAAAATTTTGTTATTGCCATAGATTATTCTTTATATGTAAATCCAAGAAAAACCTGCTAAAAGTTGATGACATTTCTGGAGTTTCCCAGTGGGATGCTGGAACCAACTGGCATCTGCTGTAGAGGGCCGATTGTTAGATATCCAGGAATTTTGCAAGCCAGTCGCGGCACTTTGGTAGCTTGAAATCAACCATGGTGGGAGCATTTACACCACAGAAACTGGTAAGCATGACAAATCAGCACCCACACAGAGCCAGTTTGTAAACATTCACCAGCACACTACTGAGTTTAGGTTCTTAATTCTAAGCATTAAAAAGACTGAGAAAATAGATTTAGCACAGAAGGAGCCCTGGATTAAAATATAGCTCAAAATAAATGCATTTTTAGAGAGTTTATGTCTTTAAATGAGTTTATATTCTAAGAATGCAGTAACGATATATCATGTTTTTGAGAGACATGTTATTTGCTGCCACATATCACACACTTCTGAATACGCCTCCTAATGAAAAGTAAAACTTGTGGAAAATCTAAATGTTTAGTGACATGAGAAATTAGCCAACCAAACTTTAGAATTTGCAACACACTTTGTCTTCAAACTATTTTACAAAGCAGCATGCAATTATCAAATACTACAGAAATGTTCTTATTTACCTGGATATCTGTGGTGATCTTTTAAGATCATGGGGCAAAACTGCTTATCAACAGGACTTGTAGCAACCAAGTCTGCAGACACTGAAAGAGAGAATATACAACAGTTCTTTTGAAAATATCCATCACTTGTTGGTTTTCCCTGGTGGCACAGTGGTTAAGAATACGTCTGCCAGTGCAGGAGACATGGGCTTGAGCCCTGGTCCAGGAAGATCCCACATGCCACAGAGCAACTAAGCCCGTGTGCCGCAACTACTGAGCCTGCGCACTAGAGCCCGTGAGCCACAACTACTGAGCCCGTGAGCCACAACTACTGAAGCCTGTGCACCTAGAGCCCATGCTCTGCAACAAGAGAAGCCACCTTAATGAGTAGCCTGCGTGCCACAACGAAGAGTAGCCCCCGCTCGCCGCAACTAGAGAAAGCCCGCAAGCAGCAACGAAGACCCAGCGCAGCCAATAAATTAATCAATCAACTAAAAATATATATACATATCCATCACTTGTCACCTGCTTGCCCTTGTTACAACTTTCCTTTTCAGATTTCTCTTTCAGCACATATATCTGGTGTCTCTCTCGTTCAGTTGTAAATTGTCTTTGTTCTATGAAATTTACGAGATTTTCACCACATAAAATAGTCTCTGACAAAATCATTTTTGATCTGTCCACTAGGATTTGGCCAGATAGATCTGCTGTGATGCCTCAACCAGCCATGCTCAGCCTGGCAGATCACACTTTCACCACAAGGGGCATAAAAGACCAAATCATCCAACAGTTTTAGTGCAGGGATTTAAAATATGAATCATGGCTGTTTTATAAACCACTTCAGAAAAAAAAATCCATACTTGAATGTTTTGAGGTGCTTAGCCTTGCAAATAAGCAATTACCCGTTATATTTAAACTATATGTCAAAATGCTTACATGTAGCTTGACAACTAAATTTATAGTAGCATCTCTGAGACAGACACGACTCTTACAGATTGTAGTCTTTGGGGCTTCCCTGGTGGCGCAGTGGTTGAGAGTCCGCCTACCGATGCAGGGGACACGGGTTCGTGCCCCGGTCCGGGAAGATCCCACATGCCGCAGAGCGGCTGTGCCCGTGAGCCATGGCCTCTGAGCCTGCGCGTCCGAAACCTGTGCTCCACAATGGTAGAGGCCACAACAGTGAGAGGCCCGCGTACCGCAAAAAAAAAAAAAAATGTAGTCTTTGTATCCGTGCGGAGTTGTATGCATTCCTTCAATCTTCACATAGGGACCGTTTCTACTCCCTCAAGGCATCATGCTTCCAGTTAAGGTAGAAAGCCGCCTGGCTTTGACTTGAGAGTTCTTCCTTATAGGTAAGGGATGCTATAGTGTTGTGGATAGGACCAACATTGGTAGAGGTGGACCCAATGTTCAAATACCAGCTTTACTTCACTTTAGCTATGTGAACATGGGTGAGTTACGCCACTGTAGTCTCAGTTTCCTCATGTAGAAAATCCAAGTAAAAGTGAGATCTACCCCAAAGGATTTTGTTGTTGCTGGTTTTTTTTTGTATGGCAGGGGGGCAGGGCTGAGAGGATGAAAAGACATCATACATATAAACTAAATATGCTATATGCATTTGCTATCATTGTTACTAATGTTATTAAGATATTGGAAAAATTGATTTTTCCTCTGTCTGAATGACTACATTATTGTCCTTTCCTTCCAAAAGTTATGTTTTTCACCACCCTCTTATCCTACTCACTGAATATTCACTTTCTTGGGGACATAAATGATTTCTTATAGTTCCCTTTTATGATATGGCATGATATCTCAGAACTTCACAGAGTAGTTGCTTGTCCATCATAAGAAATGTGACTGGAACCAGGATCATGGATCCCTGAAACCCAGAGCATCTTGTTTGTACCAAGTTCCCGAGGGAATATTGCAGGGAAAATCACACCCTGATTAAAAGAACTTAGAACTTAAATCTTGAAATTCGTGTTTCTTGGTGATCTCTGGGCTACCTGCCTCATTTTGACTTGGGATTATTGTTAAAATCAGATTATCTGTGCTCCACCTCAGACACACTAAATCAAGAGTCTTGAAACGAGAGGCCTGGGATTGTGCATGTTATTCCAATCGCCCAGGTTATTACTATTCCCTTTAAGATTTGGAAATTTGTTTTCTTACCTCCTACCTTTTCAACTAGGCAACTGGGTCCCCGCTATTGGGTCCCACGGGATTTACTTGCTTATTTAGAAAAACAAAAACACTAAACAATTGGCCCTTTTGGTATTCCCTGAGCTCCATTCTTTGGAGTTTACTATATTAGTAAACTATATTCTTGTATTTACTGATTTTGTATGCCATAATAATGATGCATAACAAACAGCCACAAAAACCTTAGCAAGGCATAATAACAGACATTTATTTAAGCCAAGGAAATGAGGTCAACTGAGGCTGGCTGGTTTAGGCTGGATTTGGCTGGGTGGTCTGGCTCGGCTAGGTTTGTCTCCTCTTTCTGACAAAAGTGTGCTAGCTCAAAGAAAATGATTCTCTCAGCAATAGCAGAGATGCCAGAAAACAATCCCCAAAGTGTAGACAGATTTCAAGGCTTTGCTGAGTCATGTCTGCTAATATTCCACTGGCCAAAGCAATCAATGTATCCACATCCAACAGGAACAGAGCAAGGAAGTATATGTTTCCATGGCAACAATGAGTGGGTGTGGTCTCTCTGGAGAATAGTCTTACTGACCACATTGACCTAAGGCACTTTCCATTGCTTTATTTTCCTAGTTACTCCTTTGGCCTTCTGGTTTCTCCCAGGTAAGGAGAAATTAAGACAGTCTCAAGAAATAAATCTCAAACTAAGACAGTCTCACCATCACTACTGCATTCAACATTCGAGAAAGAAACAAGGAAGAAATATACAAACGCTGTTGGTGCTATCAAGTTCTAGAAAAACATTTCCTTTTTGCTTTTTCCTATTAGAATTCTTATTCCCTATGTAGTAGTCTAAGACCTCCATCCTTCTTTCTGAGTAAGGCATAGAGAATTGAGATTATATGAATGAGATAGTGCTTAATTATAACTTTCAGTTACATTGCTCTATTCTCCATAGTTCACATACTATTGCTACAGCATTCAATACGAGAAATGATTCAGGGAAAACCTTTTTAATATTGTTAAAATCCAACATTAACTTGAGCATTTATAATGATCCTGCTGAAACAATTTGATAAATAGGACAATAGTAAATACTTTCTTTTTATTTAAACATAAATGTTTATTTTTAAATGTTCATATTGATCAGAAATCTTGTGTTCCTTAATCTGGTTTAAAACGCACTCACGATTTTAAAGCAAATCTTTTGAACTCTTTTGAGCATTAAAATACTATTTGGGATGTGACATATTAAGCTGTTATATTTACACTAGTTTATATTGCATATGTTTTTCCATTTAGAGGAAAAATTCTGGCTCTGGTTTCAATAATTTAATTCAATACAATAATTACAGATCTCTCAGACACCTGCAGAGGTCTGGATAAATAAATGATATTATTTCAACAGATTCTTTTTTAATATTCTGGGAAGATAAAAATGATTTCCAGATCACCTTATTCATTGTTATATCCCCAATACCTAAGTCCTAGCAAAGGAGATGCTTTGTAAATATTTGTTGAATGGCTGTTGACTTTAATGTAATAAAAACTATACTAGTAGTATGAACACGTCATACAGTCAAAAAGAAAAGAACTTTTGCTGAAAATCTGAAATAGATCATGCAGATTCTAGATAATTAATTTTCCATAAGCAATTTATCCCTGAGAAGAATGTAAATTCCAAGGATAATTTTATGATACTTGTCACTTTTAGGTTCCTTTAAAAAATACTCAGAAAAACAGAGTATGTAGTCTTTTGTGATTTGGGGGTCATCACCTTTGATAATATAACAGCCTCTGGACCATTTCGTAAAATATCAATTTTCCTAAAAAGCCATTTGCTAAAAGTTAATGTACATGCAATTTTCATGAAATTTCAGGGTTCCCTGAACCCCTAAAGCCCATCCACATGTCATAGGGACCCTAGTTTAAGAAATTCTGAGTCACAATATTACCAAGGAAAGCTCCTAATGGTGTGGAAAATATCTCATAGTCATCTTCAGATTACTGGCACACTTCAGATTCCCCTGGGAAGTGGAACCGTACAGACAGTTGGACTTAAGACTTTTTGACTTTACAGTGTTGCAGAAGCTACATGCATTCAATAGAAACCATATTGCAAATTTTGATCTTTTCCAGGTCTAGAGACAGGCAGTACAAGACATACTCTCTCGTGATGCTGGGGAGCGGCAACGCCGAAGCTCCCAGGCAGCCTCAAGATCAAGAGGGTAAATGACCAATGCACTTACGACCATTCTGTACCCAGACAACAATGCAATTTCTCACTTTACTTTAGTAGAGCATTCAATATATTGGATGAGACTTTGAACACTTTATAATAAAATAGGCTTTGTGTCAGATGATTTTGCCCAACTATGGACTTGTGTAAGTGTTCTGAGCATTTTTAAGGTAGGCTGGGCTAAGCTGTGATGTGCAGTAGGTTAGGTGTATTAAATGCATTTTTAACTTACAATATTTTTATGGACGTAACCCCATCATGAGCCGAGGGAGATCTAGACTAAGCTACATGGAATCCTAGGAGTCTCCATTGGACAAAGTTTAGACCAGATAACACTAGGTGTTATTCAGTGCTTTCCTCAGAAGGATGTACTCTATGTGGACATTCATATACTTCAATTACTAGGTGAGAGGCTTGTTTAGTAAGTGGGACATGAGAAAAGGAAGAGCACATGAAACGGGGAAATTACTAAGACCGCAGACAGTTCTGTCCCCTCAACAAGAAAACTAGAGTGGCTGAGAATTGAACTATTTAGCTTTGGCCTAGTTAAGAAACTATAAAATGACACTGCCTTGCACAAATGAGAAAAACATAGATGCTCTATAAACTGAAAATCCAACAAGAATTTGTAGTTCCTGAAGCTTCTGAAATGGTGTGGTTCTTTATTCCAGCTAGTGTTTGAAACCCAGAGCAAATCAAAGCCATCAGCAGACGTCCCTCGGTGACCCACGACACACCTGCTTGCACTCACCATACCCTTCCTCTTTCCTATTGCAGGGGAAGAAATGTCCCTTCACCATCTAAAGCGGACCTTTCTTATTTTTCTTCAAACTGTCCTCCATTGATCCAGTCTCCTTACATCAACACGATTCCATCACCCTCAAATCTTTCTTTCTTTTTACAGAGAAATTTTAAAGGAAAAAGAAATGCATTTGCACGTATATACTCTGTATATCCTCCCATCTGTCCCACTCTCTCCTCAGTATATCCTGGCCCAAATTTTGCCTCAACCCTGAACTCCAAGGCATGAAGGCCAATGGAGCCTGTCAGTCCTCCTTTTGCTGGAGTTCTTATGTGTTTTAACCATGTTGAATATCCCCTCTTTCTTGAAACATGCTCACCTCTAGATAAAGTACTATGTTTTTCTCCCACTTTTTTTCCTAGTCACTATCTCCTTTGGAGGATCATACTCTCTCCCTAAGCATTAGAATCTGGTTTTACTCACTTCATTCTTTGCCCTCTCCTGGTTCAAAACCTTCTGGTTTTCTAATCTCTCTTTTTTTTCCTTGAAGCAACCTATGTGTTCAAATGATTTAAAATACAATTATAGATTAATGTCTCTCAAATGTTTCTCTACCTAGATCCCTCCTCTATGTTCAAGCCCATGTATACAACTCTTTACAGAATACCTACAATTGGATGACACACAGATACTACAAATTAAAATGTCCAAAACAATAGCTTCTCCTCATGTCATTAAATGTTGTCAAGAGTGATATCTTTACTTTCAATAGTCATTCATTATAAAAAATACTATAAGCAAATATGACATAATGTGAAAATAATAAATATATAAAATTCTGGAATTATATCGAGCTTAAAAATTGGCTCTATCAAAAAAAGAAATTTCAGACGGCAGACAGCAAAAGCAAGAAGAACAAAAATCCTGCAACCTGTGGAACTAAAACCACGTTCATAGGAAGAGAGATAAGATGAAAAGGGGGAGGGCTATGTACCAGATGAAGGAACAAGATAAAACCCCAGAAAAACAACTATATGAAGTGGAGATAGGCAACCTTCCAGAAAAAGAATTCAGAATAATGATAGTGAAGATGATCCAGGACCTCAGGAAAAGAATGGAGACAAAGATCGAGAAGCTGCAAGAAATGTTTAACAAAGATCTAGAAGAATTAAAGAACAAACAAACAGAGATGAACAATACAATAACTGAAATGAAAAATAAACTAGAAGGAATCAATAGCAGAATAATTGAGGCAGAAGACCGGATAAGTGACCTGGAAGACAGAATGATGTAATTCACATCTCAGAACAGAATAAAGAAAAAAGAATGAAAAGAAATGAAGACAGCCTAAGAGACCTCTGGGACAGCATTAAAAGCAACAACAGTCGCATTATAGGGATCCCAGAAGCAGAAGAGAGACAGAAAGGACCAGAGAAAATATTTGAAGAGATTATAGTCGAAAACTTCCCTAACATGAGAAAGGAAATAGCGACCCAAGTCCAGGAAACGCAGAGAGTACCATACAGGATAAACCCAAGGAGAAAGATGCTAAGACACATAGCAATCAAATTGGCCAAAATTAAAGACAAAGAAAAATTATTGAAAGCAGCAAGGGAAAAATGACAAATAACATACAAGGGAACTCCCATAAGGTTAACAGCTGATTTCTCAGCAGAAACTCTACAAGTCAGAAGGGAGTGGCATTACATATTTTTAAGTGATGAAAGGGAAGAACCTACAACCAGGATTACTCTACACAGCAAGGATCTCATTCAGATTCGATGGAGAAATCAAAAGTTTCACAGACAAGCAAAAGCTAAGAGAATTTAGCACCACAAAACCAGCTCTACAACAAATGCTAAAGGAACTTCTCTAAGTGGGAAACAGAAGAGAAGAAAAGGACCTACAAAAACAAACCCAAAACAATTAATAAAATGTTCATAGGAACATACATATCAATAATTACCTTAAACGTGAATGGATTAAATGCTCCAACCAAAAGACACAGGCTTGCTGAATGGATACAAAAACAAGACTCATCTATATGCTGTCTACAAGAGACCCACTTCAGACCTAGGGACACATACAGGCTGCAAGTGAGGGGATGGAAAAAGATAATCCATGCAAATGGAAATCAAAAGAAAGCTGGAGTAGCAATTCTCAAATCAGATAAAATAGACTTTAAGATAAAGAATGTTACAAGAGAGACAAGGAAGGACACTACATAATGATCCAGGGATCAATCCAAGAAGAAGATATAACAATTATAAATATATATGCACTGAACATAGGAGCACCTCAATACATAAGGCAACTGCTACCAGCTCTAAAAGAGGAAGTCGACAGTAACACAATAATAGTGGGGGACTTTAACACCTCACTAACACCAATGGACAGATCATCCAAACAGAAAATTAATAAGGAAACACAATCTTTAAATGACACAATAGACCAGATAGATTTAATTGATATTTATAGGACATTCCATCCAAAAACAGCTGAGTACACTTTCTTCTCCAGGGCACATGGAACATTCTCCAGGATAGATCACATCTTGGCTCATAAATCAAGCCTCAGGAAATTTAAGAAAATTGAAATGATATCAAGCATCTTTTCTGACCACAACGCTATGAGATTAGAAATCAAATACAGGGATAAAGATGTAAAAAATACAAACACATAGAGGTTAAACATTATGTTACTAAATAACCAAGAGATCACTGAAGAAATAAAAGAGGAAATCAAAAAATACCTAGAGACAAATGACGATGAAAACACAACAATCCAAAACCTATGGGATGCAGCAAAAGCAGTTCTAAGAGGGAAGTATATAGCAATACAATCCTACCTCAAGAAACAACAAACATCTCAAATAAACAATCTAACCTTACACCTAAAGGAACTAGAGAAAGAAGAACAAACAAAACCGAAAGTTAGCAGAAGGAAAGAAATCATAAAGATCAGAGCAGAAATAAATGAAATAGAAACAAAGAAAACAATAGCAAAGATCAATAAAACTAAAAGCTGGTTCTTTGAGAAGATAAACAAAATTGATAAACCATTAGCCAGACTCATCAAGAAAAAGAGGGAGAGGACTCAAATCAATAAAATTAGAAATGAAAAAGGAGAAGTTACAACAGACACCGCAGAAATACAAAGCATCCTAAGAGACTACTACAAGCACCTCTATGCCAATAAAATGGACAACCTGGAAAAAATGGACAAATTCTTAGAAAGGTATAACTTCCCAAGACTGAACCAGGAAGGAATAGAAAATATGATCATACCAATCACAAGTAATGAAATTGAAACTGTGATTAAAAATCTTCCAACAAACAACAGTCCAGGACCAGATGGCTTCACAGGTAAATTCTATCAAACATTTAGAGAAGAGCTAACACCCATCCTTCTCAAACTTTTCCAAAAA
>NW_020173042.1:264168-264493 GCF_003031525.2 Neophocaena asiaeorientalis asiaeorientalis
ACAAGTGGAATTTATCCCAGGGATGCAAGGATTCTTCAATATACGCAAATCAATCAATGTAATACACCATATTAACAAATTGAAGCAGAAAAACCGTAAGATCATCTCAATGGATGCAGAAAAAGCTTTTGACAAAATTCAACACTCATTTAGATAGAACTCTCCAGAAAGTGGGCATAGAGGGAACCTACCTCAACAACAGATGTAGAGGACAAGCATATGTACACCAAGGGGGGAAAATGGTGGGGGTGGGGGTGGGATGAATTGGGAGATTGGGATTGACATATATACACTAATATGTATAAAATGGATAACCAATGAGAAC